>NW_025210396.1:0-19276 GCF_004010195.1 Chiloscyllium plagiosum
AAAAAAGTAATTCATGATATGTCCTCCAATTCACGTTGGTCAGAATTACAATGATGCAGGATGGAGAATCCTGCACTTGCTCGAATTTATTGGATTCATGCCAACAGAGTCACAGTTCTGAATCCAAATATTGATGTTTAAACCTAAGCTTTAGAGAGGATTTCAATGCCATATGTTATTTAATGTGGACAGCAACCCTTTATGTAATGCCTTTAAATAAAGAAAAATAACCCCACAACAGCTCACAAAAGTGAGACAAGGCAAAATGAATGTCGAAACAAATTATTAAAATGGGGATTACCATCTTTTGCAGAAAAACCTGGATTTTAAGGAAGGTATAATGGGAAGAAAGCAAACTGACAAAGCAAAATAAATTTTATCATTATTTAATCCTTTGGGTTCAGGTTATGCCAGGATTTTTTATGTGTATAGGAGGCTGTGCTGGGAATTCTAGATTATGAGTTTTTGGACAGAAAGCACCAGCCCCCAAAGTGAAGATAAATACATAGATAATAACCAAGAAGTGAAAGCTAAAGGAACAGTGATTTCTGGGATAGAAGTACAAGGTTTAAAAAAACAGGTCATAATGAAATTTAAACAGTATGTATGGCAACCTGTACAGGTTGGCAAGGACAAGAGATCATAGTTGAGTTGGAATTAGTGTGGAATTGGATATTGATTGCAAAGTTTTGAATGAGTATTGAGAGTGGAGGAGGGAAGGCCAACTTGAAGAGCAGTGTTTTAGTCAAATCCGGAGTTGTAATGACAAGAATAAGGATTTCAGTAGTTGAGAGGCTGATGTGGGGCAAAAATGAATGATATTTACAAAAAGGAAGTAGATGGTCTTTGAGATAATTAATTTAGGTTACAGTCAAATAGTACATTGCTACCGAAGCTGGAGACAATGGTTAGGGAAGATGAAAGTGAGGAGTGCAGAGTTTTCCTGAAGAAGGGCTTATGCCCGAAACATTGATTCTCCTGCTCCTTTGATGCTGCCTGACCTGCTGCGCTTTTCCAGCAACACATTTTTCAGCTAGGGAAGATGAAGTCAGTTATAGAGATGACGTTTGTTGCTGATAAGGGTGGTGACTGGAAAAGCACAGCAGGTCAGGCAGCATCCGAGGAGCAGGAGAATTGACATTTCAGCAAGGGCTTATGCCCTTGTTCTGCCTCGGATGCAGCCTGATCTGCTGTGCTTTTCCAGCAACACGCTCTTGACTCCGATCTCCAGCATCTGCAGTCCTCACGTTTTCCTCCGTAAAGATGGTGACTACAACTGTTTAGTTTAACTGGAAGAAACCACATCTCATCCATGGTGTAAGATAAGTGGGGGAGGAAAAAGATTAGTAGTGAAGTTGGTAAACTGTGCATATTGAGCACTGACTCCATGCTTGCAGATGATGTTGCCAAATGACAATTCACATAACTAAAAAAGAGGCAGCTACGGATATGTGATTAGAAGATTCCAGAGGTAACAGTGCAGGCACAAGTAAAGAAGCCGTTGCTCACTATGCACTAAACTATGAACAGATAGGAAATTGATGATGCAAATGATGTGAGCTTCACTAAACTGGAAAACAGGAGAGGCAAGGGAGGAAACTGGTGTGGTCAGGAAGAACAAAGAGACATTACATACCATGTTAATAGGAATGTTGATTAGCATGAAGTTTCAGATCTGTAGCAAGGTCAAAAACCCGACTGGAGTGATTTAAACATGGTGTTACACGAAAGATATAGTCAAAGATTTGGGAAGCAACAACACATTCAAGATCTTTAGTGACACACCAATTCAAGACTGTTTAAATGGCCAAAGTGATCCAGGGTTGTCTTTTGGAATGGGGAATGTTGACTGTGGTTTTGAGACCTGAAAAGGTGAAGGACAATAACTGACAAGAGGGAGCTATTGACAATGTCAGCAGTGGAAAGGCTATGAAAGGGACTTTTGGTCATTAGCGATTTAATGGGAATTGGGTCAGGAAGTCAGTCGCAGATGAGATCAGATGTTAAAGCTGAGTAATGAAAGTAACTTTGTCTGGATTAGCAATCCAAAGGCATAAACTAATGGTTCAAAGAACATGTTCACTTCCAGCACTACATTTTAGTACTGTATATAAATTCAGTGTAAACTAAACCTTTGAAAATAAGCTGAAAATGTGATTAAGATGTTGTCAAGTTCAACACTTATTTTCAATCAAAATTTTGTTAGAAGTTGCCTCAAGGAAACTTATCAATCTTTCTCAGTATTCTCCCAACTGCAAAACATTAATATAGAATATCAGTTTAAATAGTTGTGCCCTGTTTTATGTTTGATCGTGATGTAGCAGTTTGTTGCAACAGCCACGCATCAAATAAAATTAGAAACACAATGTGTTAAATAAGTAAGTTATAAACCAGCTTTCAAAATGAAAACTTCAAAACTTTTAACTAACATCTACATTTTAACAGTTTTGGGTTCTAAATCAGTAATATGTTTGGCAAACAAACAAAAACAAAAGTAGTAATGTCAATAGTCTTATAAAATATTGAAACAATTTCTCCACACTATAGATTAAAGCTTGTCTAAAATTCTGACATTATATTTTAAAATATTTTCAATAGAGCATTAAGTTATATTGACTAATAAATTAACTCGATCACATGTTGATGCAGATTTTTAAACTGAATCCTACTATGGTGAGTTTTGCATCGTTAGTTGTTAGCAATTCTAGATATTACTACTCCCAAGAGCAGCTCAAATTGCATTGATTATACTCAGACTTTGCTGTGACAAATACTGCATCTAACAAAGCTAAAACAATTATTTAATAAAGACAATAACAATACTCGGTCAGTTTATGTTTACATCAAATTTGACCTGCATTAGGGTCAGTTGTGTAAGAAGATTTCAACCAACACACTCTGATAGATCTTGGTCAATGGGAACTTTCAATAGGTGAACAATCGATTTGAAGGACAAGGATATCCTTACAATACTGCAAATCTAATCTACCCACTGACAATAGCTCTTGTCAATCTACATTCGTACATTAGTTCGAGTGGATTGGAGATTACCATAACCATAACTGTTCAGGATGTGGGATGGCAGGACAGGATGAAGGTAGTGAATGGGAACCGAGCAAATTCTAAATTAAAAGAACTTGTGCTTAAAATGCTCATAATTTGTGATTTCTGTTTGAATGATGTGGTTTATGAAAATAGTAACACATAATCTAGTAACACAAGACATTACTGATTATCATTTCTACAAATAAAGAGATGAAATTTTATTTGAAAAGGCACTAAATTAAAATAAAATCGCATTACTTCACTTCTTCAAAACCAAAACACAGTAGTGTAATTACACAATTATGGCAGTTTTAAAAGCTCAAAAGAAATCACAGATAGTATCAATACATTAATTTTCAAAACAATTGTCAGCATTATCTCCCCAGTCTTATTCTTCATAAGTATGGCACTACAATTTGTCACTTATCTCTGTGCAATTGTAACAAATATATTCACTTATTCAAACATTAAGTTAGTAATTATGACTCCATACTCATCCTCAATTTAAATAGATGTTTCAAAATTCTAAAACAAAAGCCTCTCAGTCTTGACCAACTGATCACAGTGTATATTCTCACAATTGGCATAAACATGAAAAATTACTAATTTAAGATTGGCAGAATCGGGCGGGGGAATGAAAATAAAACCACCATGACAGATGAAGCTACTTTATTGAAAAATAAAGAATAACTCAGCTTTTAAAAAACTAGATGAAGCGCTATATCTTTCAAACTATGCAAAGATGATATCGCCTTACCATTTGCAGAAATCACTAAAGATAATCAGGATTTAATTAAAGAAGTCCACGCAGTCCTCAGTGTTGTACTAGTTGACCATTACGTTGTTTATGTTTAACTTGGTATCACAAATAAAAGAAAAAAAGAGTACACCGACAGCAGCCGATTTCTCGCTACTTCTCAATGCTTCATCCCCGCTAGATACAATGTTTAAGTTTAATAATTAAGTAACAATACGAAATCATGATTTTTTTTAAGCCCCTTTCCGTGTAACTAAGTTTTCTTTCTTTATTCCAGAGTGGTTTCATGCACATATACACGTGTGCTTGTTTGTTTGAAAATTAAATTAGATAACACATCAGAGTTATTTTAATACGTTTTTCGCTATCTTGTGGTTAGAATAATTGTTAACTGCACCGGCACGAATTCATTTATTGGCTTAAACTGCTTGTGAGTTCGAGAGCGAATAAAGATTCGCTCTTTTGAAAAGTGTTGCATTTTCTTCTACGAAGAACAAAAATACAAAAGTTCAGCATCATTTTTTTTGTAGAATCTACTAGCGATGTACTTGAACTAATAAAAAAAATCATAACTGTTGAAAATGGCGGCGGGAAGCAGCCTCAGGATCCATCAGAAAAAAAAAGTTTTTTAAAAAAATACTCATTTATGTCTGGATCCAAAAAATATCTACTTTTGTTCTTGCCTGGAAAAGTGGGAAAAGTAAAGTGTTGATGCTGAGTGGTTCCTTCAGAAGTTACGCAACCGTAAGTTACTGATTCGTTTGAAATTAGATTCTACTTGGAAGGAAAAATGATCTTATTGAATTAAATCCATCAGTTTAAACTTGATATTCCTTTTCTCTGTTCTCAGTCAAAACTAGCGCTCAAGAAATTACAAGTTTCGATATTCTTATAATAAACTGAATAACTTGCTTATTTTTTAAAAAAACTAATCGCATAATTAAGTAAATTCCCAAAATGAGGATTGTTATCCTTTTCAGTATCCTACTTTTCAAATTGTTTCAATTTCTCCATTTGCGCACAAACTACAACTAAAGTTTTTTTTCGGTTTTTATGTTAATTTATTTAAATCTACTGTCAAACTTGAACTTGACTTTTACTTGTTTTGGAGGTGGGGAGGGGAGGAAAGATGTAAATTTACAGAGCGGTGAATTCGGTCAGATCTCCCAAGGAGCTGAGTCAAATGTGCCTTTTAGTTTTAAATTTTTGCACGGAGGCTAGGATTTGAGAAATGCGGGGGAGGGGCTGTTCTTATTTTGCTCTAAGAGATAGTCGGGTATACTCAGCGCCATTTTGTAGCTAAAGAGCAGCTTCTTTCTGCCTTCTCCACTCACCTGGGAAACGGAAGCGGAAATAGACTCATCTGGCGCTGCTAACCAATAGGGTGCGGCAGCGTCAGCCAACGGGCCTGCGCGTGAGCCGCGGGTGCGAGGATTACGTAACTGCACATTTCAACAGCCACCTGTACAAAGATGTCCGAACATAATAAGTATTCCTATCACTGTGGTATCTTCCAGAAACACTGCAATTTACTTTCTCCGTATCAAACCCATATAATTCATACCTTGTATAGAAACCATAACTTTTTAAAAAATGTGGTTTTAATTTAAAATACTCAGTTTTGCTTATTGTTGTCATGCTCTACAAAGGGTATTCTGTATCAAACTACATCATTGTATTATCAATTCACCAGACTATTCCACTTAAACCCGTTTTCTCAGATTGCTTGGTAATACAAAACTTGAAGATCAATTCTGTTTCCTCAACCTAGTGCTGATGAGTGCCTCCTAAAAATGTTTAAATCCTGCTTGTCCCTCCAATTTTGCATTTGCCCCTGTAATGCCTCCAATTTGGTACACTGAAATCTTCCACCTTTTGAGACTGGAGTCAAGTGTGTGGTGCTGGAAAAGCACGGCACCATCCAAGAAGCAGGAGAATCGATGTTTCAGGCATTAGCCCTTCATCAGGAATTCATCACCTTTGAGATTGGTTTTAATTACATCTTCTGCCACCCTGCATCCTACCAATCTGGCATATATTAGCATCCCATTTCTTATTAATTCTGTTTTCATCTCTTTCATGGTCAGCACATGTAAACCAACTTAACAAACATCAAGCTGCTCTTGTTATTAACTGAAAACTTCAAACCGAACACTTCATAGCTATCATTACATTCTCACATGCACCAGTCACTCACTCTAGTTCACCATCACTTATATCCAAAACCACACCCTTTTCAAGCTAAACAAATGAACACATGAATAGATCTTTTCAAGTTTTCCTTCTAGATTTACTTTAAATAATTTGATACAACCTTGAAGTTAAATAAAAATACTTTTAGCAATTTGTCTAAAGAGCAGTGTTGAGTGTACAGCGCATGCTAAGACATTTGTTAAAATCTGCATTTGGCTAACAGTGGCATATCTATTAGCAAAAATATCAAGTTCAGACTTCTCTTTTGGCCTTCAGTAAAATTTTTAAGGACTATAGTAAAAGAGAGAAAATAATAAGGACAGATTTGGGATAGTCAGTATGGCTTTGTGCGTGGGAAATCATGCCTCACAAACTTGATTGGGTTTTTTGAAGAAGTAACAAAGAAGATTGAGGGCAGAGCAGTAGATGTGATCTATATGGACTTCAGTAAGGCGTTCGACAAGTTTCCCCATGGGACACTGATAAGAAAGGTTAGATCTCATGGAATACGGGGAGAACTAGCCATTTGGATACGGAACTGGCTCAAAGGCAGAAGACAGAGGGTGATGGTGGAGGGTTGTTTTTCAGACTGGAGGCCTGTGACCGGTGGAGTCCCACAAGGATCGGTGCTGGGCCCTCTACTTTTTGTCATTTACATAAATGATTTGGATGCGAGCATAAGAAGTACAGTTAGTAAATTTGCAAATGACACCAAAATTGGAGGTGTAGTGGACAGCGAAGAGGGTTACCTCAGATTACAACAGGATCTGGACCAGATGGGCCAATGGGCTGAGGAGTGACAGATGGAGTTTAATTTAGATAAATGAAAGCTGTTGCATTTTGGGAAAGCAAATCTTAGCAGGACTTACACACTTAATGGTAAGGTCCTAGGGAGTGTTGCTGAACAAAGAGACCTTAGAGTGCAGGTTCATAGCTCCTTGAAAGTGGAATCGCAGGTAGATAGGATAGTGAAGAAGGCGTTTGGCTGGGGCTGTTTTCCCTGGAGTGTCAGAGGTTCACAAAGAGGTTTACAAAATTATGAGTGGCATGGATAGGGTAAATAGACAAAGTCTTTTCCTTGGGGTCGGGGAATCCAGAACTAGAGGGCATAGGCTTAGGGTGAGAGGGAAAAAATACAAATGAGACCTATGGGGCAACTTTTTCACGCAGAGGCTGGCAAGTGTATGGAATGAACTGCCAGAGGTTGTGGTGGAGACTGGTACAATTGCAACATTTAAGAGGCATTTGGATGGGTATATGAATAGGAAGGATTTGGAGGGATATGGGCCGGGTGCTGGCAGGTGGGACTAGATTGGGTTGAGATATCTGGTCGGCATGGACGGGTTGGACCGAAGAGTCTGTTTCCATGCTGTCCATCTCTGACTCTAATATTCAGTTGATATGGGAAGATGACCTATTATCTAAATGGGGGAGATTTTGGGGTGCTGCGGTACAGAGGGATCTGGGTGTCCTCATTCATGAGTCACAGAAAACTAGCTGATAATAAAGAAAAAATGGAATGTTGGCTTTTATAGCTAAAGGAATAGAATATAAAGGTAAGGAAGTAGTTACAACTATACAAGTCATTGGTCAGACTGCATCTGGAGTATTGTGCACAATTTTCATCCCCTTATTTCAAAAAATATAGTGTCATTGGAGGCAATTCAGAGGAGGTTCACTAGATTGACCCCAGGGATGAAGGTTTGACATATGAAGAGAGATTGAACAGTTTAGGCCTACACTCTCTGGACTTGAGAAAAATGAGGGGAAATCAAATTGAGGTATTCAAGGTAATAATAGGTATGTATAAAATAGATGAAACAGATGCTTCCTCTTGTGGGGCATTCTAAGATGTAAGGTCATATTCTTAGGATAAGGGGTAGCAAACTTAAAACAATTGAGAAGAAACTACTTTGTCCAAAGGGTTGTGAATCTATGGAATTTGCTACCCCAAAGTGAAGTGGATACTGGGACAGTGAGTAAATTTTAAGGATGAGTTTGACAATTTTTAAATTGGTAATGGGTTGAAGGATTATGGAGAGAAGGCAGGAAAATGGGGGTGAGGAGCATATCAGCCACGATCGAATGGGGGAGCAGACTTCATGGGCTGAATGACCTAATTCTGCTCCCATATCTTATGAACTTATGATCCATTTTTTAACATTTCAGTGAGAAAAATGTATATAAAAGCCTTACCTTGGACATCAGAGATTCAATTACCAAGAAAAAACTGATGGGGAAGCTTTCCAAAAGGCATAGTGATTTTGTGGAAACAATACTACAGCATCCATGATAGTGCAAAAGGAGGCTTGAACATAAAATAATGAAATATCAATTAGAATGCAATTTGCTGGCATCACATGAAAATATACAGACAAATGTACACATTTCAATGTGAAAATTGCCAGAAGAGATATTTACATGTAATTTCCAATAGAATGTATGTCCCATGTGATTTGCAATATCTATTATGTATTGGAAATCAGTATAGATGTGTGCACATCTATGACTTTTTTTTCATTGAGTATACAAATTTATTTTGGAAACAACCTATGTAAACAAATCATAATATGGTTATATTTAGCAGTACAATAGTGTCTCAGTTTGTTGTTCAGCCTGTACCACAAAAACCCCCATGTTGCACTTTCACTTCCTGGCTGTGAAGGTGCTGATGTGACTCTAGTGGTAAGAGAATATAATTATAATGTGACAAAATTGCAAAGGTAGCTTTTGATAATGGATGTAAATGGGACTTTGTTTTGTAAAAAAGAAAGTTGAAGGAGATTTTAATATTATGTATTGTTGTATCTGGCATGTGTAATCATTCTGCGATAATTTACACTAGATGCAAAGGAGTCTTAAATAGGGAAAGAAACCTGAACTCTTTTGATCTGGAAACATGTGCCCAGACTACCCAATATTATTGTTTACATCTATATTACATGTAGTCCATATTCAGTAGAATACTCAGTTTTAAGAATACCATACAATGTTACGTTGCTGGAAATGAGCAGATATTCTACTTGAATCTGCTTGTGAGTTCTTTTTGTATAATCATTGAGTGGTATTCATTATAATAAATGCATATCCTTATATAGTATGTTCACTTATCTACAAGGTGTAAATGAATTGAATGTTTGTAACACCAGACAATGGATGAATCCTTAGAATTCCACTTGCACTATTCAAAAGATAGAATCTCAGATAAAATATTCAGTAAATGTACCCCATAAAAATCAACATGCAAGCTGTACTGCAGATACAAACATACAAATTTGGAGCAGAAGTAGGTGGTGTGATCCGTTGAGCGTGCTCCATCCTTCAACAAAATCAAGGCTGATCTCTGTTTCAAATTTTACTTTCCCATCTACCCTAACTTCTCTTGCAAAACAGGAATCTATCTACTTCTCAGCTTTTTAAAAACATGAATGACCCTGCCCAAACCACCTTCCTTGAAAACATTTCTCTTTATCTCCAAAAGTACTACGCCTTTACTCTCTTCATCTAAGTAATTGATATAAAATGGAAGAAGCTGAAGCCCCTGAACTGTGGCAATCCACTTAACAGATTCTGCTAATCATATACATAGTGTTTTCTACCAGCCTTCCAATCTTCTAACTATGCTACTGTGTTATCCACTACATTATATATTTCTACTTAGTGCAATCATCTTTTATATGGCATCTTGTCAAATGCCTTCTGAAAATTCAAGTACAGTGTGTCTACAGTTTCCCTTTATCCACAACAGTTGTAACTGGATGTTGTTTTGATAAACAATATTAACAGATATTAGATTATCTAAATGCAAATTAGCACAGTTTACATAATAAGACACAATGCACCAATCAAATACTCACAACAAGCAGACATGAATATATATATATATGAACATATATTCTATATTATATTTGCCCCCATATTGCATTAGCAATGCAGAGACAGGTTAGGGAATTTGTCATGAAGAGTAAGGTGTTGAAAGTTTTAATTGTAGTAATCTTGCATCTGAATCATAAGATGATGGGTCCAGCTCAAATTGAAAGACTTCAACACTTAATTGGCTGATACCAATGTAGGAGAAAGTGAGCACTGCGATGAAAGAGTACTGCACTGTTGGAGGTGTCATCTCTCTGAGATATTAATCTAGGGCTGTTGGTTCTTTCAGATGGACATAAATGATCCCAGGGCACTATTAGAAGAACATTACAATATCATGTAATCCTTAGTCAATGTCACTAAAACAGATTAGCTGATAATTTTATTAATTGTGTTTGGGGCATTGCTTTGAAAATTGGGTACTGTATTTCTCTTCAATTGAAAAGCAGCTGATTTTCAAAAGTACATTATTGGCTGTGATTTCTGGAGTGATGAAAGGTAATAGTTTTTTTCTATAGTCAATTGTAAATATATACACAAAAATGACTTGTACTATAATGATGAGTATTATTGTGTCTCTACAAGCAAAATCTACATGCTCTTTTAGCTGTAAAAATGATTTACTGATAATTAATCAGAAATAGAATTGTATCAACGGTTTCATTTATGTACACATGACATTGCAGACAAATTTGCGGACGGTTGAATTCCACAGCCAATTTACACAAAATGCAGTGCATGCAAATATTCTAACAGAATTATGCAAGTACAAATTCAACTATGGAGGAAAATCCTACTCACACTTGTTTACAGGAAGAATCCACACACTGTATTTCATGCAGATCTACAGAATCTCTGCTGTACAGATAAATGCATACGACTTCAAATGTATATTCTTGTCATGTATATACAATGTATGTGCCGTTGTATGTACACAGGATTGCAGGCAAATCTATTCATGGATACATATGCGCATCTTTCTACAAACACTTTGCTGTACAGGCAAATACACAGACATTAATTATTGCAAAGAAATGTATACTCACGGGCCAAATGTAATATATGCAGATAGATCACAGACTCTGAACTGCATAAGAAAATCTTTATAACACTGAGGGATGTGCACATACATTCGAACCTGCATCAAAAACAGCTCGCACACTAAAGTGGAATGCACTAATTCCAATACGCAGGCACCCTGGTCCACCATGGAACAAGTTACGATATACATCTAACAAAGTTTTTTTTTGTTTCTGAAAATCTTATTTTTCCCTGAAATTCAAATAATACCCGTTTAGTTATGGAGAATATCAATCTTGTACTATTTGATTCAGCAGTGTAGCCGTTCTGTGCTGCATTTATACTGCAGCAACTAGTCTTATATCTGGATACGCATGCTCAGGGCTCCTCTCCCAGTTGGTAACATTTTAAATGTTTGGATTAACACCAGCGGCAGTATCCGCTGTATCGCAAATTCAAAACGCAGCATCATTCGGGCGAATCCCTTTTATTTTAAATTTCCACCATTTAAATTGAACATTTAATAAGCACATTTCATCTTATTCTATAAATGACAAATATATTCTCCATGCAACGTTATGGGTTAGAGATCGATCTGGGATGTTGCTACATCGCTGGATTACTTAAATCATTGTTCAATGGCAGTCCCAGAATTGTGAAATAATTAACTTTTTACATAAAATGTAAGCAATCTGCTAACGACCATCAGAGAAATCTAATAGCAGGCGATAGTCCGGAAATTGGGTCGTCAAATCAGTCTCGTTCTGCTGCTTGCCGACCGAACCCGACAGTGACAAGGAGTTTCATTTCCCTGCGTTTCTCTCCGCAACCCAAAATCCGCTTCACACAATCCGCAGTTCTTTTTTTTTGTCTTTAATTAGTGTGTAATATTAAGTGTACGTTCTTGGGATGTTAATTGAAATTGTGCACATCTTCGCTGCCGTTGGTGGATATATCAGGAATTTCAACGAGAGTGCACGGAGGTAGATGGTACAGTACAGGGAACGCTCGCAGTATTATGTAACCCCCCACGCCCCCGGCAGCAAAGGGGAACATTGCAGAGTCGAAACAACTTCATTTGTATGTTCCGCAAAACACGCGGAAATCTTTGACTGCGGGGTTAGAATCGGAGTCCGAAGTTGGGCGAAACTGAAACTTGTTACCGTCAGTGTGAAGTGCTCCAGGTCAGAACCGCGGAAGGGAAGACCCCGGGACAAACAAATCCCCGTCAGTGTCTCAGCCGCGGCTGTATAATCCAACCCAGTCCGGCGATCCCGCCTGCTTCTGGTACTCTATTACACTATCAACGCAGGCACTAAAATGGCTTGGTTTCGATATTTTTCCAGGATCATTTCTCAGCATTGTACTGACTTAAAAAGGCAAGGGGTAGTTGGCTGTGGAGCTGTGTAGCAATATTTAGTGATATTTTGCTGTCCTGGTATACGGAGGATAAAGTTTAAAAATCACACAACACCAGGTTATAGTCCAACAGGTTTAATTGGAAGCACACTAGCTTTCGGAGCGCCGCTCCTTCATCAGATGATAGTCGCATGAAGGAGCGTCGCTCCGAAAGCTAGTGTGCTTCCAATTAAACCTGTTGGACTATAACCTGGTGTTGTGTGATTTTTAACTTTGTACACCCCAGTCCAACACCGGCATCTCCAAATCATGACTACTACGGAGGATAAAACATTGACTGGAACTTCGAAAAGTGATGTCTTTCTTCGAGTTTCTTTGCCCAGAATCCAGATCAATGTTATTTTTAAAATTTCACACATAAAATAAACCTATTGTTTTGAATTAAACCCGAGGTTAGTTTGTATTGGTAATTTAGTGCCCCTTTTAAAAAGGTAATTTCGAAAGTTGCAGCGTGGTGTCTAAAAGGGAGTGAAGGAGGGAACACTGTATGGACTACACTCTTAGTTGTGAGAATCAAATGATGAATAACTTTCTGTTGTGTTCGATGGGGTATCCTGAATCTAATCCCCTCCCCACCCCACCCACCCCAAAAGGGATCTAACCCAGCACTTCCCTATCCAGGGAGGGGCACCGGCTCAGACCCACTGCCCAGCTGGCGCATACTGCTCTTTCTCCTGAAGTCTTGGGGGAATTCTCCTGGACTATTGACATGCACATTCAAAAACGAACTATAAACAAATACTCATTATTCACTTCTCAAGAATTAAAACGCCTTATTACTGATTTATGTTTTCATAATTAACGGGCGGGAGATAAATTGCTGTTCAAGCTGAGGTAAAACGGAGAACTGAATGCAGAATTCCAGTTTGTATTCCTTAGTACTTTCAACTGAATTTAAATTGTGTGGTTTTTTTTGTCAAACAGTTGTGAAGCGATCCACAAATCTGAGACGCTACTGATTTATTTTGCAATTCGATTTTCTTGCAACAAATCATCGCCTAAGCGGACTGGGAGTGGTTACTGCTCCCGGTAAGGTGCACAAAACCCTGTAAACAAGCCAACAGATCGGCTTTGATCCCGAGCTGCAGTGGTGGCACTGATAATGGGGATTTATTAAAAATAAAAACAAGATCTCAATTAGTATCGAAAAGGGGTTGGACATAAAGGGTTTATATTAACTGTCTCAGCTTCAGAATTGTCTTCAAATTTACGCTTAGAAAACTTCGCTTTAAACGATTGCCATTTCATTCAGTTTCTTTTCTTTAAAAAGGCAGTTTTTTAAAGCTTGGATCTTAATACAATTTAGATCAGCATCACATTTTTCAACTCTGGTCTCCAGCATCTGCAGTCCTCACTTTCTCCTAGTACAGTTTAGATCGTCAATCATTCCTTTTATCTGCGGGAACTGTTTTACTAGAACGTGGTTTAGTATCACTCAGAGCAGGGAAGCAACCTAAATTTCATTGACACTTTGCAAAATGGAATAGGCTATGTTAATGTGCAGTGTCATTGTACAGCTCTTTCTGATGCTGCTATAACCTTGCTGCATTTCCACTGTCCAATCTAGAAAATCATGGATTAGTGAGTAAACTCCAACGTCCCTCAACAAGCTCTCAATGGCTTCCAGCTAATATTGAAACACCCTATTGTCATGATATTTGTTATTCACTATTATTAGAAATTTCGGCTCTTCAGTCACATTGTATGTCCTAAATCCCAGTCTTTGGGTTAGCAGAGATAGGAAACTGTCTTTTTAAAACGTTATCCTCTAATGTATCCTCCAAAATAAGAGTGAAATTTCAAATTAAGTGAACTAAACCTTTAGTACATGAATGGACCAATGTAATTTCTGTGCCTTACATTCAAGCATTGCAACATATTTCATTAACATGAAATTTTAAATCTTAACTTGATACTGTACAAGCTACAAGGCTGCAACAGGTACAAAACTGGAGCTGGCTGGTACCACTGAATACAGAGTGAAACAGAATAGGATGCAGACACTTAGCCCATTTTGCTCGGAAGAAACAATTCAACCCTAGAAAATGACTGCATTGACAAGTATTAATCAGTGAATGCACTGATCATCTTGTGATGATACCATGTGAAAACATGCAGGACAGTTTCACGTAAAATAAAAGAAACTGGTTGGGTTGACTGGTTGTGCAAATCAGATTAGCAATCAAGGAGTGTAATTTACCCTGTAAATACATTGAAAAGATATAATACTGCAGCTGTTACAAAAAGAAACTTTTGCTGCAAACAGGTCAGTCTGTGGTTGTTGCCAAAGAAAACTATCTGGGAAAACGATGTTCAATAAATTTGTAAAGTTGTTTTCACACATTTTGATCTGGTAATGTCCTGCAGCTTAGAAGATTCTTTTCTCTGCTTCAGCAGAATAGTTGCAACTAAAAGCCTAACATATATATGTTTATATTTTGAAAAGAAAAACAGAACTGCAGGTACTGGAAATCAGAAACAAAATTAGAAATTGTTGGTAAAACTCAGCAGGTCTGGCAGCATGTGCAGAGAGAATGCGGAGTTAGGTTTTGGGTCCAGTGATCCTTCAGAACTTTCATTTTTTGATTCACTTGAATTTTTTTTTATTGATGTCACTTCACTGTGACATGTTTAAAAAAAATTGCATTTAATGTTTAAATAATTACATAATTTTAACAGAAATGTAATTATTTGTCATTTTATTAACTGGTTGTAATTGTACTAATGGCTTAAAAGTGGCAAATATTGCAGCATTTTATTCATGTGCAACAAATTGGATTGTGAGGGCATATATATACTTGGGTCATTATTGCAATTGTTTGTGTGAGTTAAGGCAGAAATAAATCATGACAAATATTAACCTGGTTATAAAAAAATGCAGCTTCAATTTAAAAAAAAATCAAAAACTTTCTTCACCCCCTAAACAGAGCTGAGAAAGATTGGAATTGAATTATTTGAAGCAGTTATTGAGAGGTACAAGAAGAAAGAAAATTAGAACATCTTAAAGGCTCTATTATTCTACATGTCATTATGTTTGTAGAATACAATGCAAAACAGCAAACCTATATGGCTGCAAATTCCTATATTTCACATTGACTAGAGAAACAACTTGGTGCATGAATATTTGTACACATACGCTAAGACCCACTTATGGATATCTAGATAGAAACATAGGCATAAGAGTAAGCCATTTAGTCCCTTTAGCCTGATCTGTCATTTTTATTAGATTGTAGCGTGAGTGCACCTTGACTCTATATGCTTTGTTCCATATCACTTGATTCCTTTGCCCAGCTAAAATCATCAATCCTAAATTGGCAAATTTTCATTTATCCTTTTCAGAACATATTTTTATCATCCCAAGAGATGATCATATTTTGCATTTTGGAAATGGGCCAATACAACAGTTGGCTCTCTGCCTTACTAAACATAAAGTTTTAAAAAATCATTTAAACTTCAAAATGTTTTAAATCTCTTGTGATTCACCATGTGTCTGAGATGGACAAACCAGAAAATGACTGGTTTGGTTTGGATTGAGTTAACTGATTTCAGCCAGTGTAGAGCTGTTGTTGGCCTCAGTGACCTTGAACTAAAAATGGAATTTCTTTGGCCAATGATATTTGGTCTTGATAGCAATCCCAGCTGTGTGGGTTTGTGAAGTCAAATGAGGACAGGATCTTGTTCAGCTGTGATGCTCTTTGGATTGAATAGTTTGTTAAAAGTCATTGTCAAAGGGTCATACATAGACACTGGTCAGATGGCACCACAGGCTATGATTTGAAGTCCAGAAAGTAATCTTTAGCAGATAGCAACAGGAACGTAAAGAAACAGCATTATATTACCTTGTGGAGACCAGTTGCCAAAGTGCACTTCAGGTGACTTTAAACCTAAATAACATGACACAACCTGTTTCAATGGAATGCAGTAATCACTTCACCGCATGTAATAGCTGTCCCATACAAACAGTATTGAATAAGAATTATAACAACACTTTATCACATGGTAATCAGGTGCTAACTATATATTATTTTGATATAAACCAGAAAGTGCTGGAGAAACACAGCAGCTCTAACTAAGTTCTGACAGAGGGTCACTGGATTTCTCTCTGGTTTTCTCTCCCTAGATGCTGCCTGACTTGCTGAGTTTCTCCAGCACTTTATTTTGTTTTGCATCCTCAGCATTCACAGTTCTTTCTTTTATAGAGTCATAGAGATGTACAGCATGGAAACATGTTATTGATTTGATGGTGTTTTTATTAGGAAAGCATTTATTTGATAGAATTTTCATCAGATCAGAAGATATGCTGGCAGATAGCAAACCTATAGTACACATTGTGTATTGATTCACAATCATCACCAAATTAAGCAGACATTCCTGTAAAATCGTGCTTTACAAACTGCTATAAAAATCCGGAAGAATAATAAGGTATTGAAAATTAATTGGAACTGTGCCTAATTAAATTGTAAAATGTATGCCTCCTCATCCAAAATGTGGCTGGGTGGGGTGCACACATTTTCTATCAAACATATTGGAAAATGTTTCAGTATTGACATGCAGGACCTAACTACGAAACAGGCAAATGGTAAGTAAGGCAGGATGGAGGTTGGGGTAGTAAACCTGCTTTAGATCACCATTTCAAAATTAGATCCATGGAACATAGCTTATGCTTTGCCTAATCAGTGAAATAATGTCAATACATGGCCTAATAAGCAGCCTAAAGCGGTCATTGAAGGATTTGACAAAAAAGGAAATATGAAAATGATACTTACTTGACGAGGAGCCCACCTGCACTGTAGTCCTGAAGAACTGTACCAGCCCTTGTTTAAACCCTTCCTGACTGAGTCTGTACATGGATGATCTCTTGCCGATAGATATTAAACCATCAAACGAAGTGTACTGTGTTCAAAATATTTTTAAAAATCATTAAATTTGTGAATGTATTTATTTTCTAGATTTGATTGAAAAGTTAATGTTATATTTTATCAGTGAGAATAGTTAAAAAAAATTAATGTTACAAGAAAGTAAAAGAAATCTGAATCAAGAGTATGGTGCTGGAAATGCACAGCAGGTCAGGCAGCATCCGAGGAGCAGGAGAATCAACATTTCAGGCATAAGCCCTTCATCAAGAATGAGGCTGGTAGACTGGGGCGGGTTGGGGGAGCTGAGAAATAAATGGGAGGGGGGTGAGGTTGGGGGAAAGTAGCTGAGAGTGCGATAGGTAGATGAAGGTGATAGGTTGGAGAGGAGGGTGGAGCGGATAGATGGGAAAGATGGCGGTGCCGAGGTGGGGGCTTGGGACTGGGATAATGTGGGGGGAGGGAAAATGAGGAAACTGTTGAAATCCACATTTGATCCTGTGTGATTGTAGGGTCCCAAGGCAGAATATGATGCACTCTTCCTCCAGGCGTTGGGTGGTAAGGGTTTGGCGATGGCCAAAAGAAATCTGAATGCCTAGTCAACAAATATCTATTGATGGTGAGTTAGTATTCCAGATTCCAATATTTAATTCATTCTAATTTTAAGACATACTGGATGAACAAAACAGTTCTACATTTAGCTAGATGTTCCTAAACAAAGGAAACCCAGATGTGAATTTATACAGTACAGGAAAAAACTTGTGATAAAATTAACACCACTTTTGCAATGGTTTAGAAATTATTTTTAGTTAGGCATAAATTTTTTGCACAAAGTTGATGTGTTAATTTTTACAGTTTCTTAAAATCACTTTTTTTAATCTCACTAAATTATGCCTGTGCATCTCTTCCATATTCACACAGAAACAATATGTGATATGGTAAAAAATACTAAATCTCTTTCTCTGTTCAATAATGTACAAGGCGTGGGGGTGTAAATTGTTTATTGTTACTGACCTCCTCTCTTGTCCAGAACAGATGTATCTCTTAAAAATATGTTGTGGTGAAATTCACCAAACCCTGTTTGTGAAGTCCAATTTAAAATGACCTGCAGCAATGTTTTTGGGATTAAAGCAGTGTTGATTTACAGCATTCAAAACTTAGGGGCATTGTTCAAAACACATTTTTTTTCGAGAAAGAGAAGAACAAATTACTTCCAATCAAATAAGTAGATCAGAATTAGTTCACTTAAACAGTCCAGTAAGTCATTGTCCAGTTAAGGTTCTTTCAGTTGGCTGTGCACAGGTGTCACTCTCCCAAGAGCCAAGGGACAAGGGACAATTCAATTGATGTTCAAGGTGTAGTAGTTGTCAGCTGGGAAGTTATTCGCTTCACAAGCAAATGCAGATTTCTTTTCAAAAATCAATAAGATCAGAGACGGGTGTTTAGCTGAGCCTGAAATTGTTCACTGTACTGGTATGGCAAACAGACTGAGGAAAAAAAAGACAGAAACAGAAATTGGTGGTGAAACTCAGTAGGTCTAGCAGCATCTGTGGGGAGAAAGCAGAGTTCATGTTTCAAGTCTGGTAACTCTTCATCAGCACTGTTTTGCTTCAGATCTCAAGCATCGGCAGTTCTTTATTTTACATTACAGAACAAAACACAAAGATTTATAACAGGTGAAGGTGATTTTAAACAAACCAGCAGTTTCAGCTGATGTGATGGATTTTATGTTCAATTTACAGCAACGGTTGTGTTTTGTAGTAGATAGTTGTTCAGTCATTTGCACTGAGTCAATCAAAAACTGGTTTGTTGGTCTCCTTTATTCAGAACTGGATGAGGTAAATATCTTGTTTGCATTGTTCACTCAACATGAAGGTTCATATAATGCAGGAAATATCTCTTTCTAGGAAGTGATGAGCTTTGTCTTATCTAAGCAATTGCACAAACCGTTCCACTAACACTTGATGTACCCATTCTATGTTCAATCAGCGCCGTTTTAAAATTCGATGACAGACCATATAAGAGTGAAAACATATTTTTAACAGGGTAAATGTTACTATTTAAAACAGTTTATTAGCCAGTCTCCCTCTCTTCACTCTCACTCCACTCTGCTCTC
>NW_025210397.1:0-2476 GCF_004010195.1 Chiloscyllium plagiosum
AACCTACTTGTCACCTCTTCAAAGAATTCCAAATGGTTTATCAGGCACGACCTCCCCATACTAAATCTATGTTGACTTGTTTTAATCCGACCCCGCTCTTCCAAGAATTTACAAAACCTCATTCTTAATGATGGATTCTAGAATTTCACCAACAACCGAGGTTAGGCTAATTGGCCTATGATTTTCCATCTTTTGTCTTGAGCCTTTCTTGAACAAGGGGGTGACAACAGCGATCTTCCAATCATCCGGGACTTTCCCTGACTCCAGTGACTTTTGAAAGATCTCAACCAATGCCTCCGCTAGTTCCTCAGCCACCTCCCTCAGAACTCTAGGATGTAGCCCATCGGGGGCAGGAGATTTATTAATTTGATGACTTTTTAGCTTTTCTAGCACTTTCTCTTTTGTAATGGCAACCATACTCAACTCAGCCCCCGACTCCCTTTAATTGTTGGGATATTACTCATGTCTTCCACTGTGAATACTAATGCAAAGTACTTATTAAGTTCTCCAGCTATTTCCTTATCTCCCATCACTAGGCTTCCAGCATCAGTTTGAAGTGGCCCAATGTCTACTTTTGCCTGTCGTTTGTTTCTTATGTATTGAAAGAAAATTTTACTATCATTTCCATGAATTCCCTTTCTTTGGATCCACTGGCAACATTATTTACCCAGTCCACCTGCATATTGAAGTCTCCCATGATCACCGTGACCTTGCCTTTCTGACATGCCTTCTCTATTTCCCAGTACATGTTGCGCCCCTGGTCATGACCACTGTTCGGAGATCTGTACATAACTCCCATTAAGTATTTTTGCCTTTGTGGTTTCTCAATTCCACCCAACCAGACTCCACATCATCAGACGCTATGTCATTCAGTGCCATATATTTAATTTTATTCTTAACTAACAAGGCAACCCCACCCCCTCTACCCGCCTCCCTGTCTTTTCGATAAGTTGAAAATCCTTGCATGTTTAACTGCCAGTGCTGACCCCCCTGCAACCAAGTCTCCGTGATGCCTACCACATCATAATCATTCACGATGTTCAGTGCCATTAGTTCATCCGCTTTGTTACAAATGCTATGTGCATTCAGGTAAAGTGCCTTAATGCTAACTTTCTTATTGTTAGAGATGCTGGAAGTCATAAGATGTCCTATGTTATTTCTTCCTTTTTACTGCATTCCCAGTCTGCCTCAAGTTTAAATCCGCCTGCACACATGGTATCCTGCTGCTTAACTTTCCATTTAACTCCATACTCCCTGTCGCTTTCACTTTCCCTTCGGCCAACTCAGAAGTTTAAAGTCCTCAGAAGTGTGCATGACTGTGGAAGGTTGAGCGAGGGAGTGCACGTGATGGTTGGGGAGTGTGTGGGGAGTGAATCCATGGTCGGGAAGTTAACCTGATGGTGGAGCTGTGAGTGCAGGACATGAGCGTGACAGTCTGGATGTGTGTGGGGGAGTGACCTTCTTGGTGGGCTGTTATGTGCAGGGGCATGTGCGGGGGAATGAGTGTGAAGCTGGGGAATTGTCTCGGGAGCTGTGTTACAGTGTGTGAGTGTATGGGGCTTCAAAATAACCATTGGGGGATTGTGTGGCCGAGTGAGCGTGACATTGCGGGATTTTCCGCGGGATCACATTTAACGTTGGGAAGTATGCTGTGTTGTGAGCCTGCAGTGGGAAAGTGTGCAGGAGGGTGCGCATGAGGTTAGGTGAGTGTGCAGGCAAATGAACAAAATGATGGGGGAGTTTGTGGGTGAGTGTTCGTGACGGTGGGAAGTCGTGCAGTGGAGTGAGTGTGACACTGGTGTAGTATGTGATGGGGTGAACGTAACCTTGTGGGAGTGTAGGGGTTTTGAGGGAGACCGTATGCGAGTGAATGGGGAGTGAGCATGATAGTGTCATTTTGTGTGGTGGAGCGAGTGTGTTGTTAGCGGGGTTTGTGTGTGCTAATTGGAGTAATGTTTGTGAGTATACAGTAGAGAAGGCATGATCGTGGGTGATCATACAGTGGAGTGAGTCTGATTTTGGGGAGGTAGTGAGTATACCAGCAGGTGTGTGTCAGGGGCTGATAATATCTGTGAGGGAGTCTGTGGGAGGGGGTAACCAAGATGGTGGCGCATTCAGCGGGGAGTGAGTGTGAGAGTGGACAAGTGTGGGGGAACTGAGCATGATTTTGTAGGCTTTGCAGCAACAAGAATGTAACATTGTGTGGGGGGAGTGAATTTGACGGCTGTGGGGTGTGCAGGGTATGGTCGTGATGGTGGTGGAGTGTGTGGGTTACTGAGCTTGACAGTGGCAGATGTGTTGGGAACTGATCATGATGGTTGGGGATTGTGCCCGTGAGTGAGCATGATGGTGATCGTGACAGTGAGGGAATGGCTGGGATAGTGAATGTGATGGTGTCGATTGAAGCATGAGGACATGTGTTACAGTTTTGATGTGAATATGGGAGTGAGCTTGATGTTGGGCTTCATGCTGGAGA
>NW_025210397.1:4548-19283 GCF_004010195.1 Chiloscyllium plagiosum
GAGAAGTGATTGCTGGGCCTCTTGCTGAGATATTTGCATCATCGATAACCACAGGTGAGGTGCTGGAGGACTGGAGGTTGTTAAACGAGGTTCCACTGTTTAAGAAGGGTGGTAAAGACAAGCCAGGGAATTATAGACCGGTGAGCCTGACCTCGGTTGTGGGCAAGTTGTTGGAGGGAATCCTGAGCGACAGAATGTACATGTATTTGGAAATGCAAAGACTGATTCGGGATAGTCAACATGGCTTTGTACGTGGGAAATCATGTCTCACAAAATTGATTGAGTTTTTAAAGAAGTAACAAAAAAGATTGATGAGGGCAGAGCAGTAGGTGTGATCTACATGGACTTCAGTAAGGCGTTCGACTGATTCGGGATAGTCAACATGGCTTTGTACGTGGGAAATCATGTCTCACAAAATTGATTGAGCTTTTAAAGAAGTAACAAAAAAGATTGATGAGGGCAGAGCAGTAGGTGTGATCTATATGGACTTCAGTAAGGCGTTCGACAAGGTTCCCCGTGGGAGACTGATTAGCAAGTTTCGATCTCACGGAATACAGGGTGAACTAGCCATTGGAGGCTGAACTATTTCAAAGGTAGAAGACAGAGGGTGGTGGTGGAAGGTTGTTTTTCAGACTGGAGGCCTGTAACCAGTGGAATGCCACAAGGAACGGTGCTGGGCCCTCTACTTTTTGTCATTTGCAAACATGATTTGGATGCGAGCATAAGAGGTACAGTTAGTAGGTTTGCAGACGATACCATATTGGAGGTATCGTAGACAGCGAAGAGGGTTACCTCAGATTAAACAGGAGCTGGATCAGATTGGACAATCGGTTGAGAAATTGCAGATGGAGTTTAATTCAGATAATTGCGAGGTGCTGCATTTTGGGAAAGCAAATCTTTGCAGGACTTATAGACCTAATGGTAAGGTCCTTGGGAGAGTTTCTGAACAAACAGACCTTGGAGTGCAGGTTAGTACCTGCTTGGAAGTGACATCACAGGTAGATAGGATAGTGAAGAAGGCGTTCTGTATGCTTTCCTTTATTGGTCAGAGTATTGAGTACTGGGATTTGGGAGGACATGTTGCGGCTGTACTGGAAATTGGTTAGGCCACTGTTGGAATACTGCGTGCAATTATGGTCTTCTTCCTATCTGAAAGATGTTGTGAAACTTGAAAGGGTTCAGAATAGATTGACAAGGATGTTGCCAGGGTTGGAGGATCCGGGGTGCAGGGAGAGGCTTAACAGGCTGGGGCTTTTCCCTGAAGCATCGGAGGCTGAGGGGTGACCTTGTAAAGGATTACAAAAGTATGAGGGGCATGAATAGGATAAATAGACAAAGTCTTTTCCCTGGGGTGGGGGAGTCCAGAACTAGAGGGCATAGGTTTAGGGTGAGAGGGGAAAGATATAAAAGAGACCTAAGGGACACCATTTTCACGCAGAGGGTGGTACGTGTATGGAATGAGCTGCCAGAGGATGTGGTGGAGACTGGTACAGTTTCAACATTTAAGAGGCAATTGGATGGCTATGTGAATCGGAAGAGTTTGTAGGGATATGGGCCGGGTGCTGGCAGATGGAACTAGATTGGGTTGGGATATCTGGTCGGCATGGACGAATTGGACCGAAGGGTCTGTTTCCATGCTGTACATCTCTATGACTCTCATAAAGCTACTTCTAAAATTCATTTCTAATTTGGCACGTTTTATTTGGATACTCTGCACTTTGGTTATAGACTTTCCCATGAAGGAAACGTACTCTCAGCGTTCACCCTGTCAAGCCTCTGAAGAATCCAAACCGATTCAAAAAGTCCAAATCTCATTTTGCAACTTGAAGAGAGTAAAATCCCAGCTTGATCTTCTGAAGGCAAACCCACCGGGGGCACATCGAGTGAAACTTCTCTGTGGAGGACTCAGCGAAATATTATTTTGTAAATAGACGGACAGAAATTTCTGAGATTCTCCAGATGTGGTCTCTGCAAGGCCTCGACTCTTACTCTCACAACGCCTTGAAATAAGGACCAACGTTCCTTTAAACCTACTATTTACCTGCTGCAACTGTGTGCTCGTTTTCTGCATTTTGTGCGGAAGTACCTCAATTCCGTTTGTTGCAGAATGCCGCTGCATTTTCCCATTTAAATAATACTTCTTATTCCCACTTCCAAAATTGACAGCTTTGCATTTTCCCACATAATACTTCATTTGCTAACTTTTTTGTCTACTCACATATCAAGATCTTAGTGAACGATTTGTATCCTTCTAGCAATCTGCATTTCTATTTATTTTATGTTGTGTGCAAAATGAATTACAGCACTTTCTTCTTCCAAGCTGTTTATCTCCGTTGTAAACAGTTGCAGTCTCAGCACTGATTACTACGAAACTCCCCCTCGTCACATTTCACCAACCTGAAAAAGAGCCTCTTCTCCTCTGGTCATTGCTTTCTGGCAGTTTGGCAATTCTCCATCCTTCAGGAGAAAGTGAGGACTGCAGATGCTGGAGATCAGAGCTGAAAATGTCCTGAAGAAGGGCTGATGCCCGAAACGTCGATTCTCCTGTTCCTTGGATGCTGTCTGACCTGCTGCGCTTTTCCAGCAACACATTTTCAATTCTCCATCCTTGTCAACTTATTGACTCCAATTCTATGGGCCCTTATCTTAGGATGTAACCTTTTTTGAGGCACTTGTTCAAAAGCTTCGTGAAATCCAAATAAGGCACATATCTTGGGTCCTTACTAACTGCTCTGGTTGAGCGTTCATCAAAATAGTCAGAAATGGTTTCTCTTTCATGGAGTCATGCTGAATCGGCTTAATTACATTATCATTTTCGAAAAGCACTGGAAACGTTTCCTTAATATTTGATCCAAGTTTGTTTCCAACACTGAATGTTTGACTAATCGGCTGATTATTAACTGCCTTTTGCCTCTGTCCCTTTTTTTAATAAAGGTGTCTTGTGAACGTATGTTTGCTCGCTGAGCTGTTAGATCCATTTTCAAACGTTTCGTCACCATATTAGGTAACACTTTAGATGAGCCTCCGGATGAATCACTGCTGATGTTTCCTGCTTTATATTGAAATCGTTGGGTATCCTTAGGTGGGTGTTGTAATTTCCTGTTCTTTTTCTCAGTGGGTGACAAATGGTGTCCATGTCAATGTGTTTTTTGATAATCTACCTAAATGATATCTATCTATGTTGTCTAGCATGGTGACAAATCGTCTGAAAATGACCCTTCCAGCTTAGCGAGCACAACTACATCCAGATCGTGAACCTCAGGTACATATCGTCTCAAAACTCGATAAAGGTGTCTCATTGGCAGTTTTCGGTACATCTCCAGAATCTACAGATTCGGAAAATTACAACAAACACATGTAATACTACTGGAGTTCCCTCTTTTATAATCCGCTTGTTATCTTAACAATGCTTGTGCCAGCACTAGCTGACCCTATAGCACTGATGAGACAATCACGGCAACTAATATTATCCAAATATCTTGCAGATAAATACTTTGAAAGCGCAACAAGAACAATGTGGTCATTCTAGTAAAGGTTGCATTTCATGAACTGCATGGGGTCAGTATTGAAAGTATGTAAATGGATTTGAAACGCAATTTTTAATGCTGGCACCTTTCTGACATGTTGAGAGCAAATTTCCAATTTTGGCAGAACCAGTGTTTGTTGAAACAGTTTCCCCATCAGCTGGCTGCAAAAAGAGATTTTTCAAAGTCGTACCCAGTTATCAGGCATGTTTTCTAGTACTTTGCATGTCAATTACATCGAAGTGTGGTTCGAAGAGCTAACCTTGTAACACATAAAGTTTTGATAGGAGGTTATAGGTAGTGAACTTATACTGATTATATACGAAATATACTCACATCCTTCTCAAATCAGAATTTGCCTTCTACTTCAAAACAATGAAATAAACTTTTTTTGTTTACACTAAATGTAAGAACATTAAAAATATTTTCGAAACATTACTTTTAGATAACTAAAATTAAACGAAGAACTATCATGATTTCCTCTTATAACTGCACCTGGTATTGTTGGGATAGCCGAGATCTTGAACCATTTTAATAGTCAGAAGCTGTGAGTAATTTTCTAATTTGATAATCCTACATAGTACACCCAGCGATTCACATGAGGAGAAACGAAAATGCATAGGATCGCTCCAAAATCAGGGCGACGAGCTCGCGAATGGTCCTCTTAACCAGCTTCACATTGGGGAAGGAGACTGGAATATTTTGCATGCAAAACATGTGCTAGAAATGTTATAGTGAATCACATGCAGATCTAAAACAAGTGCAATATCACTGGTAATCATAAAAAACGATTAATTTTTGTAGTTGCTCTTTCTTAAAGATATAAAAATGGGTTTGTAATCCACAACGCTTTGCATTACGGCAAGAATGAAAAGACTGAAGGCAGAAAATGCTGCTGAAGAGTTTTCGGGCCAAGTCAAACACTTCCGTTGAAGTATTCGGTATCCCACAAATGATTGGATAAATGGTTGGCTTGCCGGTTTATTTTCCCATTTATAAACGTATATTGTCTCTCGCAAACTGTTCCTCACTCTCTTAGTTTCATTCAGTCTCTCACTCACAATGACAATTATACGAACATGGTCTGACTCTCACTCCATCAGACATAGGTGTGGCATGAATTGAAGCAGTCTCAGTCACATGCACGGTCTAACTTGATATGATCTGAGTAACACACATGGTCTGAATGTAACAGTCTGCCCGACGCAAACGGTATGACTTTTCACCATCTCGTTCTCACGCATGGTCTGATTTGAGACAATCTCTGACACAAGCAGTGTCTAACTTGACACAGCCTCAGTCTCACGCACAGTCTGATTCTCACTTAAGAAACAAGCACAGTGTGTCTCAGTCTCGGTGACATGAACAATTTGACTTGACAGTCTCTCAGTTGCACACACGGTCTGAGTTGATATGGCGGAAGTGGGTACTGCAGATGCTAGAAATCAGAGAGAAGATTAGACTGGTGATGTGAAATCACAGCAGGTTAGGCAGCACCCGAGGAGAAGGTAAATCGCCTTTTCGGGCAAAAGCCCTTCAACAACCCTTCCTGATGAAGGGCTTTTGCCCGAAACGCAATTTTCCTCCCCATCGGATGCTGCCTGACCTGACATGACACAGTCTGTGTCGAATATGGGGATTGACTTGACACTGTCTCAATTACTCAGACGGTCTAACATGGCATTCTCGGTCACACGCGCAGTCTGACTTAACACCATCTTGACTATTCACACGGTCTAACTTGACGCAGTCACACACAGGGTCTGCCTTCACTAATTCGCACTCACATGTATGGTCTGCCTTCACGCAGTTTCAGTTGCTTGCATGGTCTGACTTGACACAGTCCAGATGACACGTACAAACTGACTGCGACAGTCTGTGTGACAGGCAAGGCACTGACTTGACACAGTTCTGTTCAAATACATGCAACGAATTGACACACTCTTGGTGACATTTACGGACCAACTTTACAAATTCTCGGTCACATGTATGGTCTGACTTGGCACAGTATAGGAGACTGACATGGGCAGAGTTGATACAGTCTCGACGAAATGCATGGTCTGACGTGACACAGTCTCAGTGGCACACACGGTCTGACTGTACACGATCCCAGTCATACAAAAGTCTGAATTGACACCATCTCACACAGGTGCATGGATTCATTTGACACAGTCGAAGTCGCAGACATGGTGTACCTTCACACAGAGGCATTCACGAGCACAGTCTGATTTCACACAATCTGATATCACACATTCACACTAAAACGCAGGAACTGACTCGTTAGTCTCAGTCACATGCATGGCCTGACTTGACACAATCTTAGGCATCTGTCAGATCAGACTTGACACAGACTCAGTCACACTAACAGATTGACTTTACGCAGTCTCTGTCACATGCACAGTATGATTTCACAGAGTTGCAGATATGCGCATGATCTGGAAGATATAGACTGTAGTGCAATAGATGATGACATCTTGCAGAATGTCCAGATTACAGAGGAGGAAGTGCTGGATGTCTGGAAACGGTGAGAACTCTGTGGGAAGCTAGAGAAGAGATTGCTGGATCTCCAGCTGAGACACTTGTATCATTGATAGTCTCAGGACAGGTACCAGAAGACTGGAGGTTGGCAAATGTGGTGCCACTGATGAAGAAGGGCGGTAAAGACAGGCCAGGGAACTATAGAACGGTGAGCCTGACCTCGGTGGTGGGCACGTTGTTGGAGAGAATCCTGAGGGACATGATGTACATGTATTTGGAAAGGGAAGGACTGATTCAGGATAGTCAACACGGCTTTGTGCGTGGGAAATCATGTCTCACAAACTTGATTGAGTTTTTGAAGAAGTAACAAAAAAGATTGATGAGGGCAGAGCAGTAGATGTGATCCATATGGACTTCAGTAAGGCGTTCGACAAGGTTCCCCATGGGAGACTGATGAGCAAGTTTAGATCTCATGGAATACAGGGAGAACTAGCCATGTGGATACAGAACTCGTTCAAAGGTGGAAGACAGAGGGTGGTGGTCGAGGCTTGCTTTTCAGACTGAAGGTTTGTGACCAGTGGAGTGCCACAAGGATCGGTGCTGTGCCCTCTACTGTTTGTCGTTTATATAAATTATTTGGATGCGAGCATAAGAGGTACAGTTAGTAAGATTGCAGATGACACAAGAATTGGAGGTGTAGTGGACAGCGAAGAGGGTGACCTCAGATTACAACAGGATCTGGACTTGTTGGGACAATGGGCTGAGAAGTGGCAGATGGAGTTTAGTTCAGACAAATGCGAGGTGCTGCATTTTGGGAAAACAAATCTTAGCAGGACTTATACACTTAATGGTAAGGTCCTAGGGAGTGTTGCTGAACATAGAGAACTTGGAGTGCAGGTTCACGGCTCCTTGAAAGTGGAGTCGCAAGTAGATAGGATAGTGAAGCAGGTGTTTGGTATGCTTACCTTTATTTGTCTGAGTATTGACTACTGGAGTTGGGAGGACACGTTGCGGCTGAACAGGACATTGGTTAGGCCAATGCTGGAATACTGCGTGCAATTCTGGTCTTGAAACTTGAAAGAACACAGAAAAGATTTACAAGGATGTTGCCAGGGATGGGAGAAAGTGAGGACTGCAGATGCTAGGGATCAGAGCTTAAACATGTGTTCCTGGAAAAGTGCAGAAAGTCAAGCAGCATCAAAGGAGCAGGAGAATCGACGTTTCGTGCATAAGCCCTTCTTCAGGAATGAGGAGGGTGTGCCAAGCAGGCTAAGATAAAAGGTAGGGAGGAGGGACTTGGGAGAGGGGCTATGGGAATGCGATAGGTGGAAGGAGATTAAGGTGAGGGTGATAGGCCGGAGAGGGGGTGGGGCGGAGAGGTCGGGAAGAAGATTGCAGGTCAAGAAGGCGGTGCCGAGTCTGAGGGTTGGGACTGAGAAAAGGTGGGGGAGGGGAAATGAGGAACCTGGCGAAATCTGCATTCATCTTTTGTGGTTGTAGGGTTCGCAGGCGGAAGATGAGTCGCTCTTCCTCCAGGCGTCGTGTTGCCATGGTCTGGCGGGGGGGAGGTGTGGACGCAAGTTTTGCATTTTTTGCGGTTGCAAGGGAAGGTGCCAGAAGTGGAGGTTGGGTTGGTGGTGGCCGTGGATCTGACAAGGGGGTCGCGGAGGGAGTGGTCTTTCCAGAACGCTGATAGGGGTCGGGAGGGAAATATATCCTTGGTGGTGGGGTCAGTTTGGAGGTGGCGGAAATGACGAAGGATGATCCGATGTATCTGGAGTTTGGTGGGGTGTTAGGTTAGAACTTGTGGGGTTCTGTCCTGGTGGCGATTGGCGGGGCGGGATTCAACGGCGGAGGAACGGGAAGTGGAGAAGACGCGGTGGAGAGCATCGTTAACCACGTCTGAGGGGAAATTACGGTCTTTGAAGAAGGAGGCCATCTGGTTATTTGGTATTGGAATTGGTCCTCCTGGGAGAAGATGCGGCGAAGGCGAAGGAATTGGGAATAATGGATGGCGTTTTTACAGGGGGCAGGGTGGGAAGAGGTGTAATCTAGGTAGCTGTGGGAGTCAGTCGGTTTGTAGTATACACCCGTGTTGAGTCGGTCGTCTGAGATAGAGATGGAGAGGTCTAGGAAGGGGAGGAAGGAGTCTGAGACGGTCCAGGTAAATTTGAGGTCGGGGTGGAAGGTGTTAGTAAAGTGGATGAACTGTTCAACCTCCTCGTGGGAGCACGAGGCAGCGCCAATACAGTCATCAATGTAGCAGAGGAAAAGGTGGGGTGTGGTGCCAGTGTAGCTGCGGAAGATGGACTGTTCCACATATCCAACGAGGAGGCAGGCACAGCTAGGGCCCATGCTAATCCTTTGGTTTGGAGGAAGTGGGAGGATCGGAAGGAGAAGTTGTTAAGAATGAGGACCAGTTCAGTCAGGCGAAGGAGAGTGTCAGTGGAAGGGTACTGGTTAGTTCGGCGGGAAAGGAAGAAGTCGAGGGCTTTAAGCCCTTCCTGATGGGGGATGGAGGTGTATAGGGACTGGAGGTCCATGCTGAATATAAGGCGTTGGTGGCTGGGGAAGCGAAAATCATGGAGGAGGTGCCAGAGGATCTGAGCTACACGGAGTGTCTGAACAGACTGGGGCTGTATTCCCTTGTGCGTCGAAGGCTAAGGGGTGACATTATAGAGGTTTACAAAATTAAGAGAAGCATGGCTAGGATAAAGAGACAATGTTATCTGACTCTTGGAGTCATTGAGAAGTACAGCATGGAAACAGACCCTTCGGTCCATCCCGTCCATGCCGACCAGATATCCCAACCCAATCTAGTCCCACCTGCCAGCATCCGGGCCATATCCCTACAAACCCTTCCGATTCATATACCCATCCAAATGCCTCTTAAATGTTGCAATTGTACCAGCCTGCATCACATCCTCTGGCAGCTAATTCCATGCACGTACCAACCTCTACGTGAAAAGGTTGCCCCTTAGGTCTCTTTTATATCTTTATCCTCTCACCCTAAACCTATGCCCTCTCGTTCTGGACTCCCCGACTCCAGGGAAAGTGCTTTGTCTATTTATTCTATCCATGCCCTTCATAATTCTGCAAACCTTTATGAGGTCACCCCTCAGCCTCCGACATTCCAGGGAAAACAGCTCCAACCTGTTCAGCCTTTCCCTGTAGCTCAGATCCTCCAACCCTGGCAACATCCTTCTAAATTATTTCTAAACCCTTTCAAGTTCACAACATCTTTTCGATCGGAAGGAGACCAGAATTGCCACGCAATAAAACACAGCGGCCTAACCAATGTCCTGTACAGCCGCATCATGACCACCCAACTCCAGTACTCAGTATTTGACCACTAAAGGAAAGCATACAAAACGCGTTTTTCACTATCCGATCTACCTGCGACTTCACTTCCAAGCAGGTAATAACCTGCACGCCAAGGTCTCTTTTTTCAGCAACACTTCCTACGACCTTACCATTAAGTGTATAAGTCCTGCTAAGATTTGCTTTCCCAAAAAGCAGCACCTCGCATTTGTCTGAATTAAACCCCATCTGCCACTTCTCAGCCGATTGTCCCATCTCGTCCAGATCTTGTTGTAATCTGAGGTCACTCTCTTCTCTGTCCACTACACCTCCAATATTGGTGTCATCTGCAAACTTGCTAACTGTACCTCTTATACTCGTATCCAAATCATTTATGTAAATAACAAAAAGTAGAGGGCACAGGACGGATCCTTGTGGCACTCCACTGGTCACAGGCCTCCAGTCTGAAAAACAACCCTCCACCACCACCCTCTGTCTTCTAGCTTTGAGCAAGTTCTGTGTCCACATGCCAGTTCTCTCTGTATTCCATGAGATCTAACCTTCCCAATCGGTCTCCCATGGGGAACCTTGTCGAACGCCTTACTAAAGTGCATATAGATTACATCTATTTCTCTGCCCTCATCAATCTTCTTTGTTAGTTCTTCAAAAAACTCAATCAATTTTGTGAGACACGATTTCCCATGCACAAAGTCATGTTGACTATCCCGAATAAGTCCTTACCTTTCCAAATACATGTACAGCCTGTCCCTCAGGATTCGCTCCAATATCGTGCCCACCACCGAGGTCAGGCTCACAGGTCTAGAGTTCCCTGGCTTGTCTTTACCACCCTTCTTAAGCAGTGGCACATTTGCCAACCTCCAGTCTTCCAGCACCTCACCTGTGACTATCGATGATTCAAATATCTCAGCAAGAGGCCCAGAAATCACTTCTCTAGCTTCACACAGAGGTCTCGGGAACACGTGTTCAGATCCTGGAGATTTATCCACCTTTCACCGTTTCAAGACATACAGCACTTCCTCCTCTGTAATCCGGACATTTTGCAAGATATCACCATTCACGGTCAAATGACATCCAAGGACTCCCTTGAGACTGTTGATTCACCCTCACTGATTGACTTTACAGACTCTCAGTCACACTCACAGACTGACTTGACACAGTCTGTCACACGCGCAGGCTCACTTTACACAGTCAATGTCACACCTATGACCTGTTTGAGACAGTCGCAGTCACACACACAGTCTGACTTGTCAAAACTTCAGTCCCATGCTCGGACTGCCTTGACGCAGTCTCGGTCTCACGTACTTTGTGACTTGAGACAGTCTCCATGACGTTTGTGGTCTGACTAACAGTATCAGTCACATGCACAGTCTGACTCTCACTCTTCAATCACACGCACGGTCTGACTCTCACTATTCAGTCACACAGAGAGACTAACTTGACACAATGTCAGTCCTCAGTCACATGCTCAGTCTCACTTTACACAGTCTCGGTCACATGCAGGGTCTGTCTTGATACAGTCCCAGTCAGAAGCACAAACTGATTTGAGACAGTCTTAGTTGCACGCACAGATATACTTGATAAAGTCTGTGTGACACGCAAGCACTGCCTTGACAGAGTCTCTTTCACACTCCCAGTCTGATCTGACAGTGCCTTGATCACACGCATGTTCAGGCTTGACACAGTTTAGGTCTCAAGCACTTTCTAACTTGGCACAATCTCGTTTACACGCCTGGTCTGACTTGGCACGGTCACATTCACACGCACGGTCTGACATGACAGTCAATCAAACTAACAGTCTAACTTGATAGAATCTCATCACATACACGATCTGACTTGATAGATTCTGAGTCACAGATTCGGTCGGACTTTACACTATCTCGTTCACACACACACCAACTTAGACTTGACACAGTCTCAGTCGCATGCACAGCCTGATTTGACGCAATCTATGACACTTACATGGTCTGACTTAACATTCTCGGTTTCACGCATGGACTGGCTTAACACCGTCTCTGTCAGACACGCCACCTGACCTGACTCAGTCACATCCACAATCTGACTTTTAATAATCTGGGTGACACGTAATTGACTCATTTGACACAGTCTTGGTCACATTCTCGGACTGACTTCGCACAGTCTCCGCCACACGCTCAGTCTGACTTGACACAGTAGCACGGACGTGCACAATCTGACTTGACACAGTCTCTGTTATACACATGGTATGACATAACGCAGTGTCAGTCACACGCACTGACTGTGAACACTGTCTCAGTAGCATACAGTCTGAAATGATGCAGTCGCTTATACAGTCTGTCTAAACTCAGTCGCACTCACATGCACCGTCTTACTTGGCATAGTTTCAGTCATATGCCTGGTATATCTGACACAGTCTGTGTGACATACATGAACTGACTTGATAATGATTGGGTGAATCACTCAGTCCGACTCGACACAATCTCTGTCATACGGAAGGACTGACTTGAAACAGTCAGCATCCCTCCCTTTCTCCCATTCCAGGAGAAACAGCTTGCAAAAACACAGAAATGGCCAAGCCAGGCGGTGCAGTGTCCGCTAAACTATCCCTCTTCCCCCTTCTCCCAGCCATGTCGGGAGGATCATAGCACGAGCCGGAGAGGAACAGGGCGACTCGTCAGGAGACTCTGAAACATCCATATTCCAACAAGACAGTAACGATCAATATTCATTGAAGCACAATTCTCACTTTAAACCCACTGTCAGTTCCATTTCCCCGGTACAACTTTGAAGCCGTGGCAATGATGCCATCTCCCTTTTGTGTCCAGCTGGTACAAATGGAATCTCTACAATCTCGGTGAGCAGGTGGGAGAGGTCACAACACATAGTCCCTCCCACCTCACCCCCACTCCTAGGAATGGAGCACGGATGTTCTATCGTACATTTAATCCTGTAAACAGAACATATGTTGAAACTAATTTGCGATATTTACTGGTCTCCCCACTTTTCCTCACATCTTCAATAATCTGTGCTCCTCTATACACAGGGCCCTCTGTTCCTGCACCTCCTTTATAACAGTACACCCTTTTTTATATTGTATTTCAATGTTTTCCAGACCAAAGTCACCTGCAAAGATCGTCATCTGCCAGATATCTGAATTTTGAACAACTTGTTGTTGTCCCTTTGGAGTTCAGTAATAAGATCTATTCGTGATTATTCAAGGCGTAAAGTGTGCCTACAGGATTTCATTCCCCAATGTTGCAGACGGTAGATAATTGATATTTACTCGGACAATCATAGCCATACATTTAAGGATGTTTTCACTTTACATCGATGGTGGAACACATATACTAAACATACTGCATATGAGGCAATTACTTTAATTTTTGTGACGCAATTTTCGTATCGTTCAGTAAAGTTAACCAAATTTTAAGAAATCCATAATGAGCTGAAAGGTGCCACTTAAAACGTGCCCCGAAATCTGGCATGGTTTAGGTCTTGTGTCGTGGGTAGCCCCTCTGTCTCTGAGCCTGAACTCTGGATTTGATTCCAGTGCCCTAATTTCTGTGGTGGTGTCTCTAGCTTTGGACCAGATGGTCTGGATTCACGTCTTTTCCATGTGGAACTGAGTCACAGCATGTCTGAACAGGATGAGAAACATACGTAATGAAGAATCTTGCAGATTTCGGGGCTATTGCCTCATGGTGATAGTGCCCCTACCTCATGGCACAAAGTTCTAGACTCACAATGTGTTTAAACAAATTGATGACAGTGATTTTAGAATCGTAATTTGATTGAGAGGGAAGGGGGTCAGGAGTGAATTTCAGAATTCAGGTGCAGGATGACTGAAAGTCCATGTATTTGCATTGATTGGAGTCAATGTTGCAAATAATAGAGATTTTTTTTAAATCACATAATGCATGAATACGGTGATTGTTCAAGATGTTTTCCCCTGGGCGTGGCAGTCCAAAACTAGAGGACATAGGTTTAAAGTCAGAGGGGAAAGATTTAGAAGAGACGTCAGGGACAACTCTTTTCATGCAGAGGTTGGTGTGTGCATGGAATGAACTTCCAGGCGATTATGGTGCAGTCTGGTAGAATTAGAACATTTAAAAGGCACATGCTGCCAGACCTTCCGGGCTTTTCATCAATTTCTGTATTCCTTAAAGAATAAGATGCAGTCACATTAACACAGATATTCTGAATACATTACACGTTTTAATTTTAAATTACTCAGGCACATATAAATATACCTTCGCTTTCTATTTTTCAAATAACGAAAAGACTCTGCACCTCACTACAGCAACGATGTATTACATGAGGAAGGGAATTTGACGGAGTCATAATTCGGACGATGTTCAAGGAGACCAATGATCATTGTGGTTTAGGATAACAATATTGTGTGATTCACTCAGAGAGGGAGATAATGGAATCTGCCTGAGAAGGAGCGGACTATTGCACTCGCTCGCCTTCCTTGTTCCTCAGCACAGCAATGTATGCAAGCGGGGGGAAGTAAATCCTCAATCATCTTTACCCTTCGTGGAGGATTCCACCTCAGAATTCATTGGTGTCTTCTCATTGCCTGAAGCAAAATGAATTCAGCCAAATCCAACTGTAAGAGGAAGTAATTCCATGTCCAGCAGCTTGTGTAAACGGAATAATATCAGTAGCAGAAGATCATTTTGAACGATATCTCATGTTTCCTTTCGTCATGAGTTCACTTCGCATTTGGACAACGTTCTTCCCAGTTAAAACAGTAGCAATATTGTTTCTCGGTTTGTGTGTGTGTGTGTGCCTGCGTGTATATGTAGTGTTTTTTTTTAAAGAAAGGGAAGTATTGCTTACAAATTTACAAAATCCAGATTGTCATTCATCTTTCTACCGTAGTTTAAATAACTTTGCTTTGGATAATAAATGTGCTATATTCGCAGATTAAAGGAAATTGATTTGATCCTAAAATTGACCCTGACCCAGTCTGAGATCGATATCATCAGACACGAAACCAATCTCTGTCCATTTAAAATGTGTCGTGAACACTGGAGGAGTGGGAGTGCAAAAGGAAACGGTGACCAGATAAGCAGGAGAAGTATAGGCCAGTGAGCCTGACGTTAGTGCTGCATAAATTGTGGGTGGGGGCTTTAAGGGAAAGGAATTCCGTGCACTTGGGAAGGCGAGAACTGATTAGAGATAGTCAAAATGGCTTTGTGCAGTGGAAATTATGTGTCGTTAATATGATGGAGTGTTTTGACATAGTGATACAGTACATTGATGAAGGCAGTTTGTCAGTCATTGTCTAAATATACTTCAGGAACGTGAGCATAAGATTCGATTGGGAGACAAATTAGGACAGTTATGCAAGGGGAACTCGCTAATGCGATTCAAATTGGCTTGAAGGTAGACGATTGAAGGCCTGTGATCAGCGGTGTGCCACAAGAATCA
>NW_025210398.1:0-3864 GCF_004010195.1 Chiloscyllium plagiosum
AGCATAATGTTATCTTCTTTATTTCACCTGTTTTGACCTCCTCATCTGAGGAAGAATGTTCATGGAGTCAGTTCATGAAAGGTGTACCAAACTGATTCCTGGGTTGGTGGGACTGTTCTATGAAGAAAGATGTGATGGTTTTGGTTATGTTCACGGTGACTCGGTCACTTTGGGGCAGATGGTGCGTTTTCTCAGAAAATCAGGTCATGACCTCTTTGGATATCAGAACGAGGCTTGAGGGTTCTCAGTGTCCTGAACCTAATTAATTCTAATAAGACGATGTTGATTGAAAGCAGAAAAGCATTTTCTCGATAACTAGAGGACTTCTGCACCATCTGGGGTCTCAGTCTAAGGCCAACAAGATAGGCCGTTTCGGACTGACGCACAAAAACCTTCCTGACCAAGTGAGTGGGGAGACTGTGGAATTATCTGCCACTGAAAGCAGTCAAGGAGAAAACATTGATTTTTTTTTTATTTGAAAGTATTTAGAAATGGTTCTTGGAGGTCAATTGATCAAAGTGTACAGGGGTAAAGCAGTAACAGAGATGGTTTTGAACTATCAGCCCAGGTCACATTGAATGGTGTAGCAGTCTTGAATGGTTGAATGATTTATTCCTGCTCATAGTTTCTATGTTTCTCTGTGAAACGAATAACGCTGTGATTCATTCGTGAAAAGCTTAATAACTTAGTTCCAAGCAGACAGAAAGGCAACGGACAATCAATCTGTTCCATGAATCTGGTAAATATTTGACAAGATGAAATAACACTGGCAACATAAGTTGAACGTTTCAGAAACTGAAAGAAAAGTGTCATAGCATGTGGACGGCTTTGACTGGGTACATCATTTGATGACTGTTAACGGAGGAAGGAACAATATTCTGTTTCCTCTCGTTAGTATGTCAGCAATAAGGGATTGACACGTTTAAGATTGTCAGCAAGAGAGGTGGCAGTGAGAAGACAAAAGCAGGGATTCACTTCTGAGGCTTGAAAAGGCTCCAGTCAGATTGGACCTCATTTTGACTATTGTGAGCAATTATCGTCCCGTATGCCAGGAAGAATGTATTGAGGAGGATTATGACAATAATCTCAGGAATGAAAGGATTACCATGTGGGGAACGTGTTCGGACCGTAGGTCTGTACAGTATAGAAGGATGGGAAGGGGACGATCTCATTGAAACGTAAAGAATACTGAACGGCTGAGATATGGTGGATGTTGGGAGATGCTTTCATTTTCAGGAGAGAACAGACCCCGAATGCACAGGCTTAGAGTAAAGTGAAGGCTCTTTACCGTGGAGATAATAAAACATTTCTTTAGCCACAGTATTGTGAATCTATGGAAATTACTGCAACAGAAGCCTGCGAAATTCAGGTCATTGAATATATTTAAGAAAGAGATTGATAGGTTCTTCATGGTTAATGGGATAAAGTCTTAGTGGGAGAAGGCGAGAGATTTTTTTGAGAAACTTACCAGCCATGATTGAATGGCAGAGCAGTATCGATTATCTGAATTTCTGCTTATTTGTCTTATGGTCTTATGTTCCTTATCATCCATTTCTTCCAGAAAATTGGAAAAAAAACTACAGGTATTATTATATGAGAAGATATGGAGACAAATATAACACAACTATAGTCATCTTAACTTCTGTCATTGTTCGCGTGTTAGATTCTATTAAAAGGAAGTAACAGCAAATCATTTAAACATTGACAATATCATCCAATACCCTCAGCACAAATTTAGATTAGAATTAATTGTATTGTCTCATGCATGCATTGTTATACAGTGAAAAGTGTTGTTTTCTGTGCCATGCAAGATGGTCATACCATCAAAGTACAGTACAGTAACATAACAGAGTGCAGATTTCAATGTTACAGCTTCAGAGAATCAGCAGAGGAAAATTAAGATGAGAATGTCAGAGGTCTGCTCAGAGGTCTGTAAGTGAAGAGTAAAAAGTTGTTCTTGAATCTGTTGGCACGCGAATTAAAACATTTAAATCTTCTGCCAGTCGGAAGAGGATGGGAGGTAGTATAAAAGGGTCGATAGAGTCAAAATATTTGAATATGTAGATCCATAAGGTATTACAGATTAATTGACTTAGCAAGAAAACAGGCTATTGCTCATATTGGGCATTTGAATGTCGATCCCTGCTGTGGTACTGGAATCATGTGAGGCCCAGACTGCGTGATCACTGCACACTTCATTCCCTGACCTGAGCCAGATGGACTCTATTTTAAAAAGACCCACAGTGAACAGGTTCGAGCAGCTATTATTTCCATATTGCTTAAAATTCAAATATGACTTTAATCGATCGAGTGGTGGGGAATACCCAGTGGGCTAATGACGTGATTCTGCACCTATTCCTTCTGGTGTGAAAACATTTTTTGAACTCCCCTCTGTACCCCTGCCTTTCACTTTTAAATGGTGGCCTCTTGATATTAAAGGTTCGGATAAGGAAACTAGATGTTTTCTCGTCTTGTACATGCCACTCATGTATCTCTCTCTTGCCCTCACTAGACCTTCTCTGCTTCTCACAAAACAAACCGAGTTTCTCTAGCTTCTCTGCATTGCAGAACCTGATCACGCTGGAGACATTCCTTTACTGAGCCCACTGTGTAGTGAAATTATATCCTGCCCGTAACAAGTGGAAAAGAACAAATCTAAAGACCAAGATGGGACTTGAATTCAGAGTGGCTAGCTTGAGGGGAGGGGAGTGTTCTAGGTAGGCTTTTAACACCTCCTGTCAGAGTACTTTAGCCGAACCATTGCTCAGTGAGGCAAATTCACCTGTTCTCTGTTTGTGAACTGTCACTTTAAGAAGTCGAGAGCTTGCAGAGAAGTACGGATGGTGCTGCGCCTTGCCAAGAATTTCAGAGACTATTCACTACAGAGTCTCTGAACCGCTGCATGTAACTCTTGTTATTCATCGATCTCACTGGGATATGGCGGACGTTTTGTAGGTGTTAATGAAAGCTGTGCTCTTGCTCCCCGGAACGTGGCATTTTGATGAGGCGAACACTGATAGCAGGAGGCTGAAAAGTAAGTAAATAGCCACAGGTGGATGCATCCATCAGGAACTGATGTGAAGGGTTCTTGACAAAGTGAAGACATCATTCACCATTTCCAGCTAGGTGTGCTGTTGATTTCGATCCTGCTGGGCTTGGAGATTCACACTGCATCGCAAAGTGGAACCAAAGAGAATGTTAAGACATCCAGAAGAAGGGGTAAAAGACAGAGTGAGAGTGCGAAATAAAGGTCGAGTGAGTAACGAGGTACTAAGGGAGAAGCGTTATGGAAAGGAAGAGGAGAGATGGGAAGCGACAAGAAATGCAATAAATAAAAGTATTACAGAGAAAATGAGAACGAGACAGGAATGAAGGACAAAGAGACAGGTTAAGGTGTTAGAGAGAGAGTAATGAGGAAGTCTGAATAAAGATAAAAGGGATTAGAAAGCGCAATAGAGAAGCGAGAATAATGAAGGACTGAGTGAAAGAGGATAGGCGTTGCCGTGTAATGCGGAATAGAGACAGAATTGTGCTTGAGAAAGAGAGCAATGAGGGACAGTGAAAAAAGGTGAAGAGGTTTGAGAGATTTTCAAAAACAGGCAGATGAGAATGCGAGAGAGGGAGACCAACATGGAAAAAGAATTGAAAAGAAAATTGACATTGATTGTGAGAGTGTTTGAAGAAAAACTTCAGAGAAAGACCAAAACATGTATTGAATGACGACTGTGAGAGAATAAAAATAGCGCCGGTCAAGATCGTAATTGAGACTGATAGATTGATGAGAGGAGAGAGAGAGAGAGAGAGAGAGAGAGAGAGAGAGAGAGAGAGAGAGAGAGAGAGAGAGAGAGAGAGAGTGAGTGAGAG
>NW_025210398.1:4718-6387 GCF_004010195.1 Chiloscyllium plagiosum
AGAGAGAGATAAGAATAAAATGTGAACAGAAAATAAACATCAGTGATTGAGAGAGAGAAGCTTAGTGTAGTCTGTTTGTTGATTGTACGCTCATCTGCCACCGTCAGGATCCTTGTTTCTTTCAATCAGTTTAAATGCTTGTATAAAGTTAACTGTTTCACAGTCAGTTCTCGTAATTGGAGCAAGACAGAGTGGGGGAGGGTAAAAGGACATCCAACGTACAGGTCCGTCTGAAACCACAGTGCCATTGTATTCACTCACCATTCATTACTTTTCATTCGCAGGATATTGGTCTGTGATATTGACCGTTCCGCCGTTTGTTGCCTATCCCCAGTTGTAACCCTTGAGGAGAGTGGGGTTGAACTCCTTCTCAGACTGCCTCAGTCCGTGTACTGCATACAGACCAGCAATAAAATGGCAGGGAGGCAGGTATGGGATTTTGTTTAATGACAGTGAAGGAACAATCGATATGTTTCACTCACACTTCATCCGATTCATTCATGGGATTTGGAAGGCGTTGTCAGACAGCAGGTATTGCTCTCCGTAGGTGGTCCCGTGAGAAAGTCGCAGTGAGCTGCTTTCTTGAAACAATGCAGTCTATGTGCTCAGGGTAGACCAGTAAGTCCATCAGGGAAGGACTTCCACAATTTTGATCGAGAGCACTGAATAAATGGTGATATATTTCAAAGCCAATATGGTGAGTGGCTTGGAGGGGAAAGTACAGGGGTGAGTGCTAAAATCCGTCTGCTGCAAGTACAGGGGTGAGTGCTAAAATCCGTCTGCTGCCCTTGTGCTTCTCGATGTAAAGGAACATGAGTTTCGAAGGTGCTAACTAAGAACTTTTGTTAAATTTTTACAGTGCGTCTTGTAGATGGATCCACACTGCTACTTGCTGTCCGAGAGAGTGGATATGTGTAGATGTTTTGCGAATCAAGTGGGCTTTATTGTCATGGATACCGTCGAGATTCTTGAGTGTAATAGCAGCTGCAAAAATCCAGACAGGCGGGTTTGACACTGTTCACTTGTGCCTTGTCGATGATGAACCAACGTTGTGGGAAGTGGAGGTGGAGATGAGGAGCTGGAGAGTAAGGAGCTGAGAAAGGCGCAGCAGGATTCCTAGGCTCTGACTCGCTATTTCGCCAGTGTATTGAGCTAGCTGCTCCAATTTAGTTTCTGGCTCAATTTGAAGCAGCTGAATGTAAATAGTTGACAAATGGGAGGCGGCGAAGGGTGCTTGCGAGGTGTACAATAATGGTGACACCATTGAACATCAAAGGGCAATGTTTAGATTCTCTCACAATGGCAAACTTCAGGGCGTTGAAATTTGGCAGGGAATAATAGTTATGGTAACACCACTGAAGTTCAAGCGGTGACAATTACTGAAGGAGTGAGATGGGGGTCAACTCGGAAGATTATGAGTGGGCATAAGTGGTGAAGGCATGAAAGGATAACCTGAGTGGTAATTGGTTTCATGAAAGCCTCTGTCAGAGCGACTGAGGGTGGGGGAGTTGAGCTGATGGATAGTGTCAGCAATGCGTTTTCCCTTTATCATGTTCAGGAATGATGCTGCTTTGCTGAGAATGCTGCCACTTTAACAAGATAACATTGTCCTTGGTTATGTTGAAAAGGGTTGGTAAAGACTGGGGTTCTGATATGCCTGGGGATGGCT
>NW_025210398.1:7090-8043 GCF_004010195.1 Chiloscyllium plagiosum
GGAAGGTTAGGGGGCATTGTTGGGGAATATATGGGTTTCAGGAGGTAATTTCCCTGTGTGCGAGCATTGAACACATCGATCTCACCCTGAATGCATGGACCCAAAAGGTAATGCATGGACTACATACCGAACACACAAACCCCACACAGAACATACGAATCTCCTCTTGAAAACACAGATACAACACTATTGTTGAACCAACTCTTCTCCAAATTTACAGCCATTAAAAATGTAATCTGTCTTCCTACTTTTGATACCAAGTAAAGACAATTAAGTCACATGTTTCGATGGTATTCTGAATCTGCAAATCATTTGTACACGACCTAGCTATGTCTGTGTGTGTGTGTGTGTGTGTGTGTGTGTTTATGACTCCTTAAGTATTATGTGTTGTTGTATATCTTGATATGTAGGCCTCTCTGTCCCTATTTGCATGTGGTGTGTACGTTTGTATATGTAGCTGTTGCCATGAACCTTCCATTTGACGTGTGTGGGGGGGCATGTGGTGTGTTTTGGTGTGCGTGTTTCAGCCTCTGTGTTCATTCTTCGGTGTGCATTTATGGATTTATGCATGTGTCTTTGTCTGTGTTTCTGGGTGCGTCTATGTCTGTGATTTTGTGTATGTATCGATTATTTTATTTTATTGTGCATCTCTGTGGAATGGTTTTCTATTATCGAGTCATAGAGTCCTAAAGTATGCAGACAGGCCCTTTGATCCAAACTGGTCCATGCTGAACAAAATGTCCATCCACGCTAACCCCATTTCCCTTAGACATGGCTAATATGCTCCTAATCCTTTTCCAATCATGTATTTGTCCAAATGACTTTTAACTGCTTTTAATGTGCCTGCCTCAACTACGTCCACTGGCAGCTCATTCCATATGCAAACAATCCCATGTGTAAGAAAGGTTTACCTGACTTCCTTTTTATTCTTTCCCTTCCAACATCAAATTTGA
>NW_025210398.1:8103-12379 GCF_004010195.1 Chiloscyllium plagiosum
GACTTGGCAGCATCCTTGTAAAATTTTGCTGCACTCTTTCCAGATTAATGCCATTCTTCCTATAGAAAGGAAACCAAAACCGAACGCAATACTCGAAGTGCGTCCTCACCAATGTCCCGTATAACGTGACTTCCCAACTTCAATATCAATGCCCTGACTGCAGAAGGCGAATGATCCAAAAGCCCGCTGCACTGCCCTGGCTACCTGTTACTCCACTTTCAGAGAACCGTGCACTTGAAATCCAATGTCCCCCTTTAGCAATCCGCTCCTTAAGGCCTGATCATTCAACATGAAACACAGACCTTGATTTGACTTTCCAAAATGCAAGACCATACTTATCGATACTAAACCTCATTTGCCATTTCTCGACCCACTTCCCAAGATATCAAAGTGCTGCTTCCATTGCTGACAATCTTCCTCAACGTCTACCATACACTTTTTTTAGTGTCACAAAACTTTGAACAAAGAACAGTACAGGCCTTTCGGCCGTCAATGTTGTGCCGACCTGTGAATCTCATCTGAAGAACATCTAACCTCCAATATTCCATTTTTGTCCATAAGAAAACGCAACGACAATTTAAATGCCCTTAAATTTGGCGAAAATGATACTGCTGCATGCAGTGCATTCCACACCTCTACTATTATCTGAGAAACTAACTCAGACATTTGTCCTATATCTGTAAACCTTCAATTTAAAGCAATGCTCCCTCGTGCTAGCCAACACTCCCCGAGAAAAAAAAGGCACCCGCTGTCCACCTGATTCAACCCTCTGATCATCTTGTAAGTCTCCACCAGGTCCACCTCAATTCTTTGCACCAACGAAAACAGCCTCAAGTGCATCAATCTTTCCTCGTAAGACCTTCGCTCCATACCAGGCAACATCCTTGGACATCTCCTCTGAATTCTTTCGAAAGCTTCTACATATTTCCTACAATGAGGTGCCAAGAACTGTACACAATAATTCAAGTGCGGCTGCAAAATGGTAGTGTACAACTGCAGCATGACCTCATGGTTCCGAAGCTCAATTCCTCTGCTCATAAAAGCAGCAAACCATATGCCTGCTTGACAAATGCATCGGCATGTGTGTCAACTTTCCCGGATCTATGTACATGATCACCATGATCTCTCTACTCATCTACAGTACAAAGTATCTCACAATAAGCCGAGAACTCTGCATTGCAGTCGCTCCTTCTGACGTTGAACACCTGACACATTTCCATATTAAAATCCATTTGTCAACTCTCAGCCCAGCTCGGCAGCAGACCTGATAGTATCTTTAACCAACAACATCCTTTTGCACTCTCCACATCTCTTCCAAAGTTAGTGTCATTACCATATTTATCAACCCATCCTTCCTGGCCGTCATGCAGAACGTTTATAAAACGACAAGCAGCAGCGGACGTAAAACAGATCCTTGAGGTATACCGCTCATAAGTGAACTCCAGGATGAACAATTCCCATGAACCTGCACTCTCTGTCTTCTTTCAGCTCGCCAATGTATGATCCAGACTGCTAAATCACTCCCAATCACATACCTCTCTATTTGCACAGTAGCCTACGGTGGGGCACCTGATTAAACGATGATTGCAATTTATATGCACCACATTGACCGCTTTTCCCTCATCCACCTCCTCCCCTCCTTCAACAGGGGAAGAACATTTTCTACTCTCCAATTTTCTGGCACTATTCCTGTGGAAAATGATGACACAAAGATTAAAGCCAATATCGTTCCTGACTTCCCAATGATTCCTAGGATAAATCCCATCCGGCCGAGCGGACTTAATTTGTTTTACATTTGCTAGGATTGCTAACATGTCCTCCTTGTGAACCTTAATTTATTCTGTCTCGTAGACTCTGTCTCAGTATTCTCCTCGATAACATTATCTTTGTCTGGTGTGAATACTGACAGAAAATATTCATTTAGCGCTTCCCGTGTCTTCTTGGACTCCACACAGAACTTCCCACCACTGTTCTTGATTGGCCCAAGTCTTTTTCCCGTCATTCTTTTATTCCTCGAAGACTGAGAGAAAGCATTAGAGCTTTCCTTGATTATATCCGCCAATAACTTTTCATGTCTCCTCCTGGCTCTTCTTGCCTCTTTCTTTAGTTCTTTCTTTACTAATTTGTAAATCACAAGTCCCCGAATTTAGCATTCACATCTCATTGAAACATAAGTCTTTTTCTTCCTCTTCACAAGAGAGTGATGAGTGGACTTATTAGTCATGCCTAATAAGAAAGAGAAATGGGCCCAGCACTGATCCCTGAGGCACATCACTGTTGTTTTGGACATTAATCCATTGACGTGCTGGTCCATGTCTCTCACTCTCTCTCCCCCCCTCTCTGTTTGTCACTGTTGTGTTGGAAATGATTCACTGGTGCTCTCTGCTGAGCCCCCATGACATTACACGATAAGAAGAATGCAGGAAAGATTGGGAATTTCTCCGTTTTCACGATTCCTTCATTCTTCCAAAAAAAATCTTTTGTTGACAGAAAGCAGTTTCTGTCTGTCCTTTGCAATGTAATCCAAGGGAGTATTAACAGATTAAGACGGACATTGGCAATGCTGACCCTCCTCTACCATTGTGTCCCTACCAGGAGTTTTCGCTGATGTCTCGCTTAAAATCCGTAAGAGTTCATCAGAAAAAATTACAAGTTTTCAGAAATGGCAAGAAATTCATCTCAGCTTCTCAAAAAAAGGCGTCACGCAGAAATGCCTGCATACTGTCGCCGGATAATTGCACGGTGTTACGAAGAATGCCCAAAGACAAATTGTTGACTTCTTGCAGAAGGAGTGTAAGCGCTTCAGCTCATGGGCATGCTGCCGACTGCGGTGTCTCCGACCTTACACCTTACTTCTCGTGTGTGAATGTGTGCCTGTGTGTGTCTGTGTCTGTGTGTGTGTCCAGGTCTGTGTCTGTGTGTGCGTTCCTTGTGTGCAATTGTGTGAATGTTTGTTTTTCTGAGTGCGTCAGTGTTTGTGGTGTGTGTGTGCATAATTGTGTGATTTTTTTTTGTGTACATGTGTTCCTGACTATGTTGTCCGAAAAAATCTTCCGCCGGCTGTGAAGTAGTTTCAGAAACCCCCAAAAGGAGGCATATCATCGCTTTAAATATCACACAGGCAGTCAGACCTACCCATGCCCCCACACGCACGCTGATTAAGTAATATCGTGTGATGTAGATCGGAGTAAATTAAAGCTCAAGAGTGTTTCTGCAATTCGACAGACTTGTCAAGCTTGACTGAGTAAAAAGATAAATTGCAGACAGGAATTGAAGTGAAATCTCTGAACACAGAGTTCCAGTTCCCTGCCAGCCTTCCAGACTCATTCCGAGAGAACTGAAGTGTGCCCGCAGCTCCTCAGTCCCACAGGTCGTCTTATATTCCTGAAGAGACTGGACGACACCTTCATTTCCAAGTAGGCTGTTCGAAATGTGACCTTTATGCCAGAATTGAAAAGAATGCTTCTCGTTCCCAGATTGGTTAGGAACAGGGGTCTGTAATGTGGTCATCTAAGATTCACTTCACTGGACAAGCAAGTTAAATGATTTCTTTTAAACAATGAAAACACGACATTGGAATTAAATTTTGATCTGGAAATCTGTCAGGTTGAGGAGACTGGTCATGGCCGTAACGATTGCCCATTGTCGACAGACACGGGAAGTTTCTGTTTTAATCAGAGATCGCAACCCAAAACAATAGCCTGAGAAGAAGGGCACGCCGCTTCAAATTCCAGAGGACATCTCCGTGAGCGTTTTCACACTTGCTTGAATCGGAATTTCTGTAAATGCAAGAACTGATACACTTGAATTCCCGACCAATTGCTGGAGCAAGATCATATTGAACCGAGAGTCACCGCTATTTCGAGTTAATGTTGAGATATCGGGCAGAATTCACGCTTAATCTGACCGTCATGGAGTATCTTGTAAATAGTGACAGGGACATGACCGAGTAAACCAATTATAACGTCTGCTTCCATTTTCTTTCTTTTTGTTTACTTTTAGTTGGCAACTATTCATTATCCTGTCACTGACAGACCCAAATTCTACTTCTTCAATTCTTTTATTTGTATTAAAGTATTGGAGAAAGAATTCCAAGTTCCATCCCAAAGAAAATTAAATAAATGGACATAATCCATCAGGCGTGCAAAGAATACCAGGGACCTGAATGCTGAGTGAATCTCAACCTCGCGTACAATACCAGAGACTTTGAAATAAACTCTATCATACGCACTGACAGCCGGTAAGATTCAGAGACATAATGAATCCCGCAATCAGG
>NW_025210398.1:12739-17620 GCF_004010195.1 Chiloscyllium plagiosum
ACTCCACACAGAACTTCCCACCACTGTTCTTGATTGGCCCAAGTCTTATTCCCGTCATTCGTTTATTCCTCGAATACTGAGAGAAAGCCTTAGGGTTTTCCTTGATTAAATCCGCCAACAACTTCTCATGTCTCCTCTTGGCTCTTTTTGCCTCTTTCTTTAGTTCTTTCTTTACTAATTTGTAAATCACAAGTGCCCGAATTTAGCATTCACATCTCATTGAAACATAAGTCTTTGTCTTCCTCTTGACAAGACAGTGATGAGCGGACTTATTAGTCATGCCTAATATATTCTCACCCAAATCATTGATATTGACAAGAAAGAGAAATGGGCCCAGGACTGATCCCTGAGGCACATCACTGTTGTTTTGGAGATTAATCCATTGTCGTGCTTGTCCAAGTCTCTCTCTCTCTCTCTCTCCCCCCCACCCCCCACCCCTCTGTCTTTGTCACTGTTGTGTTGGAAATTATACAATGGTGCTCTCTGCTGAGCCCCATGACAGTACACGATAAGAAGAATGCAGGAAAGACTGGGAATTTCTCCGTTTTCACGATTCCTTCATTCTTCCAAAAAAAAAGCTTTTGTTGACAGAAAGCAGTTTCTGCCTCTCCTTTGCAATGTAATCCAAGGGAGCATTAACAGATTAAGACGGACATGGGCAATGCTGACCCTCCTCTACCATTGTGTCCCTCCCAGGAGTTTTCGCTGATGTCACGCTTAAAATCCGCAAGAGTGCATCAGAAAATATTACAAGTTTGCAGAAATGGCAAGAAATTCATCTCAACTTCTCAAAAAAAGGCGTCACACAGAAATGCCTGCATATTGTCGCCGGATAAATGCACGGTGGTACGAAGAATGCCCAAAGACAAACTGTTTACTTATTACAGAAGGAGTGTAAGTACTTCAGCTCATGGGCATGCTGCCTTCTACGGTGTCTCCGACCTTACACCTTACTTCTCGTGTGTGCATGTGTGCCTGTGTGTGTCTGTGCGTGTCTGTGTCTGTATGTGTGTGCATGTCTTTGTCTATGTGTGCGTGCCTGTGTGTGCAATTGTGTGAATGTCTGTTTTTCTGTGTGTGTCAGTGTTTGTGGTGTGTGTGTGCATAATTGTGTGATGTTTTTGTTTGTGTACATGTGTTCCTGACTATGTTTTCTGAAGAAATCTGCCGCCGGCTGTGAAGTAGTTCCAGAAACCCCCAAAAGGAGGCATATCATCGCTTTAAATACGACACAGGCAGTCAGACCGACCCATGCCCCCATATGCACGCTGACAAAGTAATATCGTGTGATGTAGATCGGAGTAAATTAAAGCTCAAGAGTGTTTCTGCAATTCGACAGACTTGTCAAGCTTGACTGAGTAAAATGATAAATTGCAGACAGGAATTGAAGTGAAATCTCTGAACACAGAGTTCCGGTTCCCTGCCAGCCTTCCAGACTCATTCCGAGAGAACTGAAGTGTGCCCGCACCTTTATGCCAGAATTGAAAAGAATGCTTCTCGTTCCCAGATTGGTTAGGAACATGGGTCTGTAATGTGGTCATCTAAGAATCACTTCACTGGACAGGCAAGTGAAATGATTTCTTTTAAACAATGAAAACACGACATTGGAATTAAATTTTGATCTGTAAATCTGTCAGGTTGAGGAGACTGGTCATGGCCGTAACGATTGCCCACTGTCGACAGACACGGGAAGTTTCTGTTTTAATCAGAGATCGCAACCTAAAACAATAGCCTGAGAGGAAGGGCACGCCGCTTCAAATTCCAGAGGACATCTCCGTGAGCGTTTTCAAACTTGCTTGAATCGGAATTTCTGTAAATGCAAGAACTGATTCACTTGAATTCACGACCAATTGCTGGAGCAAGATCATATTGAACCGAGAGTCACCGCTATTTCGAGTTAATGTTGAGATATCGGGCAGAATTCACGCTTAATCTGACCGTTATGGATTATCTTGTAAACAGTGACAGGGACATGACAGAGTAAACCAATTATAACGTCTGCTTCCATTTTCTTTTAGTTTTACTTTTAGTTGGCAACTATTCATTATCCTGTCATTGACAGTCCCAAATTCTGCTTCTTCACTTCTTTTATTTGTATTAAAGTATTGGAGAAAGAATTCCAAGTTCCATCCCAAAGAAAATTAAATAAATGGACATAATCCATCAGGCGTGCAAAGAATACCAGGGACCTGAATGCTGAGTGAATCTCAACCTCGCGTACAATACCAGAGACTTTGAAATAAACTCTATCATACGCACTGACAGCCGGTAAGATTCAGAGACATAATGAATCCCGCAATCAGGGCATGTACAGAAACAGAATCCCACACTCCAAGATATTAATGAATCTGACAGTGAGAGACAGGGAGAATTCTTAGTCAAGTAGAGAAGCAGGAGCTGGATAATGCAGAAGGAACTTTATATTCGCTTGCACTACCTGAGATTGACAGAAATGCGCACAATCTGCTGCACCTAACAACACAAAAGACAGTTTGCCAAAATGCCAATAAAAATCCGATGAATTAATGTCTGAATCTCTACTTTTCGATTGTAAGAACGGTCAGACATCGAAGGGAAAACATTATTAAACGATATTATGACTTGTGCTTCATTGAACAAAGTGTCCACAGACCTTGGGTCCATCCCTGTCTTGGCCAAATGGGCCCGATTTACGTCGTCAATTAATGTGTGCATGCATGCACTTCACTACTTTGCAATCTTCATTGTTAAGGACTGCGAGGACATTTATTGGCCGGAATTAAGGACTCTGACAGAGTTGTTCAAGTTTACTTTTGATTTCAGTATTATGGAAACAAGCCAGTTTGTGCTTAGTTTGTGTGGACAAATCTATTCTATTGCTGAAAATATCAGATTGATGCAGTAGAAATTTCTAGAAAGAGTAAAGGACTTTTTCCCTCGTTAAACGGTTGGAAATTTAGTCCACCAGCTTTTTACAAAGATGTAACTGCATTTCTGACGGATTTTAGAACATGACTGATATTATATGAGACAATCTGATTCACAATCACAACTTAGGGCTAGACCAGTCAGTTCACAATTACAAAAATTTTTAGAGGGCTATCGAATACAGTAAAATAAGAATACTAGGGAATGGCAAAATGTAGAAATATTAGAACGTTTGAACAGATCCTGCAGTATTTGTGGAGAAGGGATGCTCGGGGCAACAGTTCAGGGAGCTGCACCTGACAATGGCGGATATTGGACTTTCTTCCTCAGGACATCAGCATTGGAACTCCAAGTTCAATGACAAGAGAGTTCCAGTATGTCTCTATTTGTAGATTCCTGTCTTGCATGTCTCAGAGACACAGTCATCTTGGCACTTCAGCCTTGCAGAGATCCCACATACTTGACAATAGGGCCTAAACTGCAAAAAGTTAAACATCACCCTCCTGTTTATTTTTTCCTCCCACCAGTGCAATTGCTGACTTCTCCTCCACCTGTACTCGCAAGAACTTGGTTCGAAGAGGGGGGATTTCTCCACCAACCTCTCCAATCAGAACATTTTATCTTTGCCGGGAAAAACGAAGTGAATCACATGCTCCCCCAATGCACACAATTCCACTGCAAAACAATTCCTAAATATTATTATGCAACCGTTGAATCAGTTTGCGAATGCTCCAACAGACTGAACATACGCTCCTTTACTGACCACGCGTTTTATAAGTTAATTCCTTGTGTAGATTTGCAATGAATCTGTCCCTGGTTAAGTTTCCTTCTTCAGTATTCAAAGCTGCTTCAAGAATATATTTAGGCCCTTATGCACGAGGCAAGTTTCTGGCGAAAGATAGCTAATTGCTGTGTCAGCCATTATTTGGAGATGCTGGTGCTGGACGAGGGTGTACAAAGTTAAAAGTCACACAACACCAGGTTATTGTCCAACGGGTTTAATTGGAAGCACTAGCTTTCGGAGCGCCACGCCTTCACCAGGTGTTTGTGGAGCACACAATTGTAAGACACAGAATTTATAGCAAAAGTTTACGGTGTGATGTAACAGAAATTATACATTGAAAACTGCCTTGATTGTTTCCTAAGTCTCTCATCTTTTAGAATGACTATGATAGTTTCACTTCTTTTTTTAAAAGTCACATTCTCATATTAACTGAAACAATTGGTGTCAGCGCAGATAGGATGCTGAGATATTGAAGATGCTAGCCTCCTGCGTTCCCTGTCTGTACCAAAACGTTTAAACTGATTTTAATCTAAAAAGTGAGTCAATAGATTCTTACATGGATTCATGCAGTTTTTGAGCAAAGTACGATGTTACTCTGCAAGTACAAATTCACCCCACATACGTATATATGTATGTGTGCATGTTGGTATTGTTTGTGTGTTTGTTTATGTGTGTGTCTGGAGTGGGTGTCTGTGAGTGGCTGTGATACAGTGCGTATATATGTGTGTGTGAGTGCAAAGTAATCTAAGTCTGTGAGAGGGTGCATGTGTGAGTGAATGTTGGAGTGTGTGTGTCTGTAGGAGTGTGTGCGTATCTCGGGTGCGGGATTTGCATGTCTGTGTGAGAGAGTGTATATGTGTGTGTGAGTGTAAAGTGTTTAAGTCTGTGTGTGGATGCATGTGGGAGTGTGTGTGTCTGTACAACTGTATGAGTGTCTGTGTACATGTCTGTGCATAGGAGTGCCTGTGTGCGTGTGTCTGGGGTGTCTGTTTGTAAGTGTCTGTGAGAGAGCGTGAATATGTATGTGTGTGTGAGTGTAAAGTCGTCCAAATCTGTGAGAGGATGAAATGTGTGAGTGTGGGAGTGTGTGTCTGTAGGACTATGTGTAGTGTCTGTGTACGTGACTGTGCATAGGAGTGTCTCTGTGTATATAGTACAATGGAGGTCACCTGTAGTGTGATGTGAAACCT
>NW_025210398.1:17966-19288 GCF_004010195.1 Chiloscyllium plagiosum
TCTTGGCGAGGTGCTCATTCACGTTGATAATGTGTTGCGGGTCACGAAGAACATGGCGTAGTTTCCTGGCTCCTGGGAAGTACTGGACAGCGAAAGTACCCTGTCAGTTGCTGCACTGTCTGTCTCCTGAGGAGGTCATTACAGTTCCTTGCTATGGCCCGTCGGAACTGGCGGTCGATGAGTTGAGCATCGTACCCCGTTATTATGAGGGCATCCCTGAGTACTTCCAGATGCCCATACGTTACTCCTCATCTGAACAGATCCGGTGTATGCACAGTGCTTTCCCACAGGGGATGGCTGTTTTAATAAGTTTTGGGTGGAAGCTGGAGAAGTGCAGCATTGTGAATTTTTCTGTGGCTTTGAGCTAGAGTGTGCTGAAATGTCTAAACTTGATGGAGATGCATGTGTCGAAGAATGAGACAGATAGTAGAGTGTAGTCCATGGTGACTTTGATGGTGGGATGAAGCTTGTGGATATCATTATGTAGTTTTGTCAATGACTCCTCACCATAGGTCCAGAGGAATAAATTGTCGTCAATGGTCCTGTTGTATAATGTTGGTTGGAGGTCCTGCGTAGAGAAGAAGTCTTGTACGTACCTGTGCATGAAGATGTTGGCATATGGGGACTAGATTTGCTGGGGTGCAAATCTAGTCCCCATAGATGTTCCATTTGCCTGGATGAAGTACTTTTTGTCAAACGTGAAGAAGTTGTGGTCGAGGATAAAGCGGATGAGATGTAGGATGGTGCTGGGAGATTGTCAGTTGTTGGTAAGTTTGATACTGTGTCATAATGACCATTCAGATAGCTGCTGCAAACACGGTGAGCGGAGTGGTGTAACTCTGAAACAACAACAACAATGCTGTATTTGAATTGCACTGAAATTTGGAAGTTAAGGGCTGCCAAATCATTTGTTGGCAAATGTCATTTTTGTTTTCTGAAATGCGGAAATCTCGAGATTATATGTTTAAATCTTTTTGTTCTTATTGTTGTTGAATCACCTCGCCCTTTCTGTCAGAGTTTGACTTCATTCGTTGTCATGAAATATTCTGCAGGTACACAATTATGATTTCTAATTTCTATGTATGCCACATTCTTCCCTGAAACAAACTTTTCTATTGATTTTGTAGAACGATGTCGGCTCTTGATCTTGTCATTTTATTGCTGGTTTGTGAAAATTTACCTGTCCTAAATTACTCACCACTACAAAGTTCATAGTGAATCCTTTGAGTTGCAACACAATTAATGTGACAGTACATAAGAATAAAATCACCAGTATTTATGCAACTATCTCATTTAAGTTTTCTTTACACTATAAGCAAAGA
>NW_025210399.1:0-1451 GCF_004010195.1 Chiloscyllium plagiosum
AGAATGGGATGGGCCTGGACTGTGTTGCAGGCTTAACACTCACATCCTGTGTGGACCAACTGTCAGAGGTATTCACATACAACGTCTGCCTCTTCCTCCTGAAACCGAAGTCCCAACCTGATTAAAGAAGGCCATCATCATCCTCGTAAGTGAGAAAGCACATGGAACGTGCCCTTAAAGACTATCGCCTCTTGGTTCTGACCTCAATAATCATTAAGTCATTCGAAAGGCTGGTTATCACCTCCAGTCTCCCAGTCTGCCCTGCTGCCCTATAATTTGCCTACTGATGTAACGGGTTCACAGCGGATGGCATATGCGAGCCCTGCACGAATCTCTGGAACATCTGGACAACAAGGACACATGATCTCATTCGACGTAACAACACTGTTCACCTCCATCAACATCGACCTGGCAAAGGAAACACTTACCACACTTTTAGAAGAGACCATCGCACACACACCAACCACAACCAATCACATTACCAACAAAAACATCATGAAGCTAGTGGAACTGTGCCTCACCACCCACTTCACTTTCAACAACAAAGTCTACAAACAAACCAATGGCACACCCATGGGATCTCCGCTGATTCATAGCAGAAGCGGCAATGCAAAGGCTAGAACAAACAGCCCTACCAATCATCAAACCAAAAATCTAGGTTCGCTACGTAGATGACACCTTTGTCATCACAAAATGAAACAAGATAGAAGAGACATTTAACATCAACAACACCCTCACAGGCATAAAGTTCACCAAGGAGGAAGAAACCGAAAAAAATCGCATTTCTGGATGTCACAGTAGAAAGAAAGGACAAGGGAGAATTACAAACCTGCATATACAGAAAACTGACAAACACTGACCAAATACTCAACTACACCAGCAACCAACCCAACACACAAACGAAGCTGTATCAGAAGACTATTCCAACCAGCCACCACACACTGCAGCACAGACGAATTGCGGAAAACAGGGGAGAACCATCTATATGACGAATGCAAGAAGAACGGATACTCAAAAAAACACAGTGCGCAGATTCCTCAAGAACAAACCACGACAAGCAGACCAAACACAGCCAGAAACCCTAAACACCTTACCATACATAAAAGAAGGTTCAGAAATGACAGCCAGACTACTGAGACCCCTCAGAATCCTAGTAGCACACAAACCCACCAACACTCTCAAACAAGAACTAACTAACTAAAAAGACACAGTACAACCCATGGACAAAACCAACGTCATCTACAAAATTCCATGCTAGGACTGCCAAACTACTATGTGGGACAAACAGGAATAAAGTTGGCCACCAGGATACATGAACACCAGCTAGCCACAAAAAGACACAACCCTCTCTCCCTCGTAGCCCTACACACGGATAAAAAAAAACCCACCATTTCGACTGGGGTTCCTGGGGTTTGTGGTGATGTCATTTCCTGTTCGTTTTCTGAGGGGTT
>NW_025210399.1:3008-5730 GCF_004010195.1 Chiloscyllium plagiosum
AGGAAACAGGGTGTGAGGATGTATACTCCATGTAGCTGTGGGAGTCGGTGTGTTAATACTGGATATCAGTGATCGGTCTATCCCCAGAAATCGAAGCAGAGGTGTCGAGGAAAGGAAGGGAGGAGGCAGAGATAGACCAGGTCAATGTCAGGGAGGTGTGCTAATTGGAAACGATGAACTTTTCCAATTCTGGACAAGAGAGAGGAGCAGCAGCTTTGATATCATCTTCGTCTCGGAGAAAGTGTTGTGGATGGTGGCTGGAATAGTACTGGAACAAGGAAGGGTCTATGTACCCTGGAAGGAACAGTTATAACTTTGGCCCACGTGTGTATTCATGCACTCCCTCGATGCGGTGAAGACAGAGGAACTGGGGGATTGGAATGGAACCTTTGTAGGAAACAGGGTGTGAGGATGTATACTCCATGTAGCTGTGGGAGTCGGTGTGTTAATACTGGATATCAGTGATCGGTCTATCCCCAGAAATCGAAGCAGAGGTGTCGAGGAAAGGAAGGGAGGAGGCAGAGATAGACCAGGTCAATGTCAGGGAGGTGTGCTAATTGGAAACGATGAACTTTTCCAATTCTGGACAAGAGAGAGGAGCAGCAGCTTTGATATCATCTTCGTCTCGGAGAAAGTGTTGTGGATGGTGGCTGGAATAGTACTGGAACAAGGAAGGGTCTATGTACCCTGGAAGGAACAGTTATAACTTTGGCCCACGTGTGTATTCATGCACTCCCTCGATGCGGTGAAGACAGAGGAACTGGGGGATTGGAATGGAACCTTTGTAGGAAACAGGGTGTGAGGATGTATACTCCATGTAGCTGTGGGAGTCGGTGTGTTAATACTGGATATCAGTGATCGGTCTATCCCCAGAAATCGAAGCAGAGGTGTCGAGGAAAGGAAGGGAGGAAGCAGAGATAGACCAGGTCAATGTCAGGGAGGTGTGCAAATTGGAAACAATGAACTTTTCCAATTCTGGATAAGAGAGAAGAGCAGCAGCTTTGATATCATCTACGTATCAGAGAAAGAGTTGTGGATGGTGGCTTGAATAGTACTGGAACAAGGAAGGGTCTATGTACCCTGGAAGGAACAGTTATAATTTTGGCCCACGTGTGTATTCATGCACTCCCTCGATGCGGTGAAGACAGAGGAACTGGGGGATTGGAATGGAACCTTTGTAGGAAACAGGGTGTGAGGATGTATACTCCATGTAGCTGTGGGAGTCGGTGTGTTAATACTGGATATCAGTGATCAGTCTATCCCCAGAAATCGAAGCAGAGGTGTCGAGGAAAGGAAGGGAGGAGGCAGAGATAGACCAGGTCAATGTCAGGGAGGTGTGCAAATTGGAAACAATGAACTTTTCCAATTCTGGATAAGAGAGAAGAGCAGCAGCTTTGATATCATCTACGTATCAGAGAAAGAGTTGTGGATGGTGGCTTGAATAGTACTGGAACAAGGAAGGGTCTATGTACCCTGGAAGGAACAGTTATAATTTTGGCCCACGTGTGTATTCATGCACTCCCTCGATGCGGTGAAGACAGAGGAACTGGGGGATTGGAATGGAACCTTTGTAGGAAACAGGGTGTGAGGATGTATACTCCAGGTAGCTGTGGGAGTCGGCGGGTTAATACTGGATATCAGTGACCTCTGTATGGCAGGAGCAGGATGAAGCAATGGGTCTTCCCAGGCAGTTCTGTTTGTGGATTTTCAGGAAGAGATCGAAGCGAGCTCTGCTTTCAGAGGGCCATCACTGGATATCAGTGACCTCTGTATGGCAGGAGCAGGCTGAAGCAATGGGTCTGCCCAGGCAGTTCTGTTTGTGGATTTTCAGGAAGAGATAGAAGCGAGCTCTGCTTTCAGAGGGCCATCAGCTTCGGGACTGTTAGGTTGGGGCGATGGGGGGGGCGAGTGGGTGGGAATCTCCAGATGAAATGTGGTCAGATTTAGTTAAATAAATGACCTGATGTGCCATGGTAGGGTTATGGGCCAGCAGGTGATATGTGGAGGTATCTGAGAGCTGGCACTCAGTCTCTGAAATGGAGAGATGAGTCCACCAGACTACAGTAGCACCACCCTTATCAGCACAGGATGAATAACACAGTCAGGGTGGGATCGAAGCATACAGCATACAGTCTGTTCAGAGGGTGATAGGTTGGATAGCGTGAGAGGGATGCAGAGAAATTAAGACAACCAATGTCACATGGAAAGTTCCACTTCCACTTTGCACCCGATGTGGCCTCCTCTATATTGGGGAGACAGGCCGCCTACTTGCGGAGCGTTTCAGAGAACACCTCTGGGACACCCGGACCAACCAACCCAACCACCCTGTAGCTCAACATTTCAATTCCCCCTCCCACTCCACCAAAGATATGCAGGTCGTGGGACTCCTCCATCGTCAGACCACAACAAAACGACGGTTGGAGGAAGAACGCCTCATCTTCCGGCTAGGAACCCTCCAACCACAAGGGATGAACTCGGATTTCACCAGTTTCCTCATTTCCCCTCCCCCCAGCCTGTCTCAGTCAAATCCATCAAATTCAGCACCGCCTTCCTAACCTGCAATCTTCTTCCCGACCTCTCAGCCCCCACCCCAGTCTGACCTATCACCCTCACCTTGACCTCTTTCCACCTATCACATTTCCAACGCCCCTCCCCCAAGTCCCTCCTCCCTACCTTTTATCTTAGCCTGCTGGACAAACCTTCCTCATTCCTGAAGAAGGGC
>NW_025210399.1:6557-11255 GCF_004010195.1 Chiloscyllium plagiosum
AACAGCTGTTGGAATCCAAAATGGACACACAGGAGGCTGGAAGATCAAAATAAACAAGACAGCATCAAGACGTTGAGAAGTCACCGCCTTGGATGTAACCCTTCATCAGGACTGTGGGGGGGGTAGCGAATCTATAGATAAAGGGGCGGGTGAGAGAGGAGGAGGCAGAGTGGCGAGGTGTGGACAAGTGAACTCAGATAAAGGCTATCAGCGGGTTGGTGATGGGAAGGCTAAATCCAAGTGTTAGCTGAACAAAGGGTTTGTTAGAGAAATGGAAGGGAGGGGAAGGCCTGGGAAGGGAGTCGGGGGATTGGAAGGGAGGTTATTTGAAATTGGAGAATTCAATGTTGAGTCCCTGGGGTATACGCTGCACAGGTGACAGATGAGATCTTGCTCCTCCGATTTATGGTTTGGTTCATTGTAGCAATGGAGGAGGCCAAGATGGGCAGGTTGGAAAGGGATTGGGAGAGAGAATTGAAATAGGAAGTGACTGAGAGGTCAGGTCAGCCCAAAGAAGCCCGATTGAGATACGCAGCAAAGCATTCCCTTCATTTCATTTGGTCTTTCCAATGCAGTGAAGACGATATCGGGTGCACCAGATGCAGTAAACTAGGTTTGGATCCCAACCATCTGGCAAATCTCCGACCAATTACCTCAATCACCCCCAGGTCCCATCTCCTGGAATTGCAAAAGATGCATCAGTTGCTGGCATACCACCTCCTCCACCTCCTTATAGGGCCTCAAATAGTACTTCCATGGTCAGACAAAGGTTCACCTGCCTCTTTCCAACCTAGTTTACTGCATCAGGTGCTCCTGATATGGTCTTCTCTAAACTGGGGAGACCGAACATAAATTAAGAGCACATTTCACCGAGCATCACTGTCGGGACTGCTGGGGCCGACCTTACCTCCCAGTCACCGCCGATTTCAATTCCCCTTCCCACTCCCTTTACAACATAACCATCCCTGGTCTCCTCTGTTGTCATGGTGAGGCCGACTGCAAATTGGAGTAACAATACCTTACCTTCTAGGTAAAAACAAGGACTGCAGATGCTGGAAAACAGAATCTAGATTAGAGTGGTACTGGAAAAGCACAGCAGGTTAGGCAGCATCTGAGGAGCAGGAAAATCGAAGTTATGCGAAGGTTGGAAGGTGAGCACCAGGGGCGTTCTGTCCTTGTTACAGGCACATACTATTGTCTTTTCCTATTGGACATTGATCATCCCAATCTCATCATTCACTGATGATCAATAGCAGCACAGAAGCCAGCAGTTCCCATCACTCCAGTTGGAAAGCAAAACGGAAAAGGAGGTGGGAGTAACTAGGGAATTGGTGTAACTTACAGTGGGAGTGGGAGAAGAAAGATGTGAAGAGATATCATCAGTGGAAGAGTATGTAGCAGCAGAAGGGGTAATGCAAGGGAAGTAGGAATGTAAAAAAAGTGTAGAAAGATAGAGAAAGAATGGCTAATGAAGTTTTAGTGGCAGGGAAAGACTTATTTTTGCAAAAGTGAAGTTTGGTGAAAAACATCACTGTTCAGGAAAATTGCAATCTGGTTCGACTGAAAATTAAGATTTGATGTACGTCTTTTTCTATCACTTGATTCTTGTTCAGATTGCACATTCACTCTGTATTTCTGTATCTCCATCAAATGCAGATGATATGGGTTTTTTTTCTCCCCTGGTATGGTGTCTCAACATATTTGATTTTTTTTAACACTATGTATTTGCTTCGAATTCAAGGTAGACATGAGAATATGATTTGATCTCCTCTAGTTTGTCCATAACGCAGAATTTGATGGAGTATTTATCCCCATCATATTAGCTGATTCAAACAATGAGCCTGTGTCCATCCTGCAGATGAAAGATTTCTTCAATTCTGACTATTGTTACAAAGAACAGTGCCACACAAAAGGCTAATGTTCCAATGCAAGATGCTGAGGGGCAGAATGTAAAAGGTAAGTTCAACACTGTGTCGAAAATGCTATTTGCAGCTCCCTCATAATAGATGTTAACTACATCTCTTTGTTAATTCCCCAAAATAAGAATAGCAAGAGACTGGGATTCTTAATTCTTCTTCTGTGAATAACATCTGGAGAATAGGAAATAAATCAAGGTTTCTTTGTGATATTTGTAAATGATGATGGTGAGAATGTGGAAGATGGCCGGCAGTCGATTGTGAACTAATGTTGGGGATGACACAATGATTAGCTGGGTGGTTCACAGTGAGGAGGAAAGAGTTAGGCTACAGGACGATATAAAGAGATGATTTGTATATCGAGATTAATGGCCGATGATGTTTAACACTGATAAATTCGAGATGGTACATATCTGAATTAACAAGACAAATGAGTACTCAAACTGTGAAGAGCGAGGGCTAAACTTGCGCCTTTTTTCATTGCAGCAGGGAAGGTTGAGGAGGGAACCTGGTACAGGTGTACAAGAGCATAAGGGGTATGGAGAAGATGAACAGACAGTAGCTGTTTCCCTTAATCGAAGGATCAAAAACGAAGGGACACATACTTAAAGTGAAAGGCAGGGGATTGAGAGAGAATTTGTGGATTCTGTTTTGAACTGAGAGGGTGGCACAGACAAAGAATATAAAATTCCTACAGTGTGGAGACAGGCCCTTCGGCCCAACAAATCCACACTGACCCTCCAAAGAGTAACCCACTCAAATACGTTCCTACTATATTTACCCATGACTAATGTACCTAACTAGGAGAAAGTGAGGACTGCAGATGCTGCATATCAGAGCAGAAAAAATGTGTTGCTGCAAAAGCGCAGCAAGTCAGGCAGCATTCAAGGAGCAGGAGAAGCGACGTTTCAGGCATAAGCCTGAAGAAGGGCGTTTGCCCAAAACCTCGATTCTCCTGCTCTTTGGATGCTGCCTGACCTGCTGCGCTTTCCCAGCAACACATTTTTCAGCTAATGCACCTAACCTGAACACTATGGGCATGGCCAAGTCACCTAAGATGTCCATCTTTGGATTGTTGGAGGAAACCGGAGAACCTACAGGAAACCATGCAGACACAGGAAGAATGTGCATAATCCAATCAGGCAGTCAAACGAGGCTGGAATCAAACCTGGGTCCCCAGCGCTCTAAGGCAGAATTGCTAACCACTGAGCCACCGTTCTATCCCTGTTGACATGTGCCTGGAATGCATTACCTTGGCTGGTGATTGAGCAGGCAATCTCACAAACTTTTGAGAAGCCTTATTATATGCACTTGGTGGCGAAGGTTCTCTTTTCATTTGACGATTCTATGTGGTGGTAGTCATGAATACTCTGATATATTCTGAAGCAATAGCCAATGCCAGTTGCTGGCTTGTTCTATTGACTATACTCAGTAAGTGAGCCTCCAGTGAAGTGCTGGTGTTATCTCCCACTTTCTATTTAATTGTTTCAGTTTCCTTGAGTTGGTAATGTAAGTTCCTGTGTCGATGATGTCATTTACAGCCCTTTATCTCAGAGGGTGGTAGATGGAGTAAAAATCTATGTGTTAGAACATAGAACATAGAACAGGCCCTTCGGCCCACGATGTTGTGCCGAACATTTGTCCTAGCTTAAGCACCCATCCATGTACCTATCCAAATGCCGCTTAAAGATTCTGACTCTACCACTCCCACAGGCAGCGCATTCCATGCCCCCCACCACTCTCTGGGTAAAGAACCCACCCCTGACATCTCCCCTATACCTTCCACCCTTCACCTTAAATTTATGTCCCCTTGTAACACTCTGTTGTACCCGGGGAAAAAGTTTCTGACTGTCTACTCTATCTATTCCTCTGATCATCTTATAAACCTCTATCAAGTCACCCCTCATCCTTCGCCGTTCCAACGAGAAAAGGACTAGCACTCTCAACCTATCCACATACGATCTATTCTCCATTCCAGGAAACATCCTGGTAAATCTTCTCTGCACCCTCTTTAAAGCTTCCACATCTTTCCTAAAGTGAGGCGACCAGAAGTGTACACAGTACTCCAAATGTGGCCTAACCAAAGTCCTGTACAGTTGCAACATCACTTCACGACTCTTGAATTCAATCGCTCTGCTAATGAACACTAATATACCATAGGCCTTCTTAAAGCTCTATCCACCTGAGTGTCAACTTTCAAAGAGCTATGAACATAGAAACCAAGATCCCTCTGTTCATCCACCTCCCTAAGAACCCTACCGTTAACCCTGTATTCTGCATTCTTATTTGTCTTTCCAAAATGGACAACCTCACACTTGGCAGGGTTGAACTCCATCTGCCACTCCTCAGCCCAGCTCTGCATCATATCCAAGTCCCTTTGCAGCCGACAACAGCCCTCCTCATTATCCACAACTCCACCAATCTTCGTATCATCTACAAATTTACTGACCCACCTTCGACTCCCTCATCCAAGTCATTAATAAAAATTACGAACAGCAGAGGACCCAGAACTGATCCCTGCGGAACTCTACTTGTAACTGGGCTCCAGGCTGAATATTTTCCATTACCACCACTCTCTGACTTCGACCGGTTAGCCAGTTCTCTATCCAATTGGCCAAATTTCCCTCTATCCCATGCCTCCTGACTTCCGCATAAGCCCACCATGGGGAACCTTATCAAATGCCTTACTAAAATCCATGGATACTGCATCCACTGCTCTACCCGCATCCACATGCTTGGTCACCTCCTCAAAGAATTCAATAAGACATGTAAGGCAAGACCT
>NW_025210399.1:12459-15813 GCF_004010195.1 Chiloscyllium plagiosum
TGCTCCCAACTTATGCTCCTGAGATCCTGTCTTACAGCATCGTAATTACCCTTCCCCCAATTGTAAAACGTACCCTGTTGCACTCACCTATCTCTCTCCATAACCAAGGTGAAAGTCACAGAATTGTGGTCACCATCACCAAAATGTTCACCCACTAACAAGCCCATCACTTGTCCCAGTTCATTACCGAGTACCAACTCCAATATGGCCTCCCCTCTGGTCGGACAATCTACATACTGAGTTAGAAACGCTTTCTGGACAAACTGCACAAACACCGCCCCATCCAACCTACTTGATCTAAAGTGCTTCCAATCAATATTTGGGAAGTTGAAAATGTTGATGGAGTTCCGGTGGGAATGCCATATTTCTAGGAATTCTTGTGCTTGTCTATGTTTGGTATTTCTTAGGATGGATATGCAGACCCAGTCAAATTGTCGTACTTCCTCATCGGTACATAAGAAACTAATGTTGTGGTCATGTCTTTTGTGGCTAGTGGATGTTCATATATCCTGGTGACTCGCATTCTGCTTGTTTTTCTATTGTAGTGTTTGTTACAGTTCTTGCAAGGCTTATTGTTCCTGGAGCAGAACAGACAAAAATGTGAATTTATTGTATTGCTCAAAAGTATGAGAAAAGTTGCAGAGTAAAACAAGAATACTCTGTTTCCATTAGTTGGCATTACAGCATCAAAGGAATTCTAATTTCAACGTTGTCAGCAAAAGAGCTAGGAGTGAGATAAGGAGAGTTACGAATTTAGAGAGTCGTTACGAATTGGAATTGACTGGCTGGGAAAGTTGTGGATGAAGATTCAAAAGAGAACTGGGTATATATTTGGAAATTATGATTGTAAATGGCAACAGAGAGAGGGCTGGCAAATGAGAGGTGCTTGGGAGACATTTTTGGAGCTGATGCATGCAACATGGCCAATGGCCTCCTCCTGTACTTTAAAGTTTTGTACTCTGTCATGTGTCAGCTGTGAATAAAAGTCAGTATCGAATTATTTCACGTTGTAAATGCTCACAAATATCTGATTATTTGGTGCAGCATCAGCATTTAAAATGCAAGTATTGCAAGGTCAGCTTCATTATGAAGTCTAATTATTACTCAGAACATGAATATTTTACATGTTATATTCCAATTACTAAAACAAATACATCATTGCTTTGGCACAAAGCTCTTTGGAAAGCTCTGACTTTTCACTGACACGATATTATGTTGGTTGCTTTTTTTTACACTCTCTATTTTGCATATTAAATATCTTTCATTCTAAAAATTGGAAGTTTTCAAATTATGGTTCACTAAAATTTGATATCACAATTAATTCATTTAGTTTAATATTCACAGTCCATGTTGAATTATTGCCATTTTAAAATTGCTGAAGATCGCACATTTCAGTGAGAAATTAAACTGATTAATTATATATGAATGTATAAGAACGCTAATTCTATTTATATGCTCACTCGTTTGCTCACTCTGAACGTATAATCGTTCAGAAGCCAACCACTTTAAAAATATTGGAGTGGCAAAACATAGATATTCAATGTCAGGATTCAAAGCAAATTCTGATCACCACAAGAGTTATGTCCTTTCTTCGATAAAATAAAATGTACATGCTTTATTTCTGTGTTAGAAAATCTTGACAGGAGATTATATTTTAGTTCCATAAATATAGAATCAACAAAATTGATTTAAGGTATTATAGTTCAGTTGAATGATTATCGTTCGCATCTTATTTTTGCCAAATTCATGAAATATAGCAAAAATCTGATTATTGTTCAGGTCAGTAAATTCAACACCTTGCAATGAGCTACGCTGAATATTGCTTCCAATAGATCTGAAGTCATTTACAGTGTTATTGAACCTCACAGCTGCCTGTGAAACAGAGAGATTCAGTGGCCTATTCCAAAATCTGTGCATAGAGCTTCTAACCTGGTTCAGGGCAGTCAGTCAAACATTACTTCAAAACAAATAATTTGGAATCCATCTTGGGCAGGATGAGAACCCGCCAACAGACTATCACTGGTCTCAGTGTCGGTACAAATATTGTCCAGGTTAAATACTAATGGCTGACCAGCAACTAGGTTTGAAAATTCATCTTCAGTCAGAGACCGGCCCAGAGAACAGACGTGTTGACACGGAGATCCAGAATCACATAATACAAGTTACCTATGGTGATGAAATCTGACCTGCCTCCCAGACTCCATATATCTGCACCCCGGATCAGACACGGCTGAAGACGGTAACAAGTTGACAATCTATTGCACTGCCTTGTGTCTCACAAAGAAAGCTCTAAAGCCATATCCAATAAATGTCACCTTCACATTCTCCAGTATCAAAATAAAATTGTACATTTCTGTGAATGGTCAGAGATTACTACATGGATCACACACTAGAATGTATGTGGAGTAAACAGCAGCAAAGGCAATCCAAAAATCATATTAATAACTGAACTTGGCAGATTCTGTCTGTTCTAAGTAACCACACATGTTATTCTGGCTTCCAGGTGATTGTAACAATGCACGCAATAACTGGCAGTTTTCGCCTTACACCCTCCAAAGCTTCCTGATCTCATACACATCACTGCCTCACACGTTCAACAATTGATGAGAATCCACAAGCTGGATGAAACAGGAAACATAGAGCAGTGCAGCACAGTGCAGTCCCTTCAGCCCTTGATGTCCTGTCGACATTTTATCCTACTCTACAATCAGACTAACCTGCATACCTTTCATCATGCTATCATTCATGTGCCCATCCAATTAAATATCACCAATATAGCTGACTTTACTAAAACTGCTGGCAGTTCATTGCACACATCCACCACTATCTGTGGAAAGAACCTACCTCTGACATCTCCCTAAACCTTCTTCCAATTACCTTAAAATTATACCCCGAGGTAGCCATTTCCACCCAGATTGTAAGTCTCTGGCTATCCACTCTACCTATGCCTCTAATCATCTTGTATACCTCTGTCAAGTCACATTCCATTCTTCTTCGTTCCAATGAGGAAAACACCTGAGCTCCCTCAAATTTTCTTTGTAAGACATGCCCTCCAGTCCAGGCAGCATCTAGATAAATCTGCTCAGCACCCTCATGAAAGCTTCCACATCTTTCCTATAACGAGGCAACCAGAACTGGTCACAATATTGTAAGTGTGGTCTCACCAGGACTCCATAGAGGTGCAGCATAACCTCGCTGCTCTTAAACTCAATCCCTCAGCTAATGAACATATCAAACGTCTTGTTAACAACCTTATAAACCTGGGTAACAACTTTGTGAGAGCTGTGCCATGGACCAGATGTTCCCACTGTTACACCACAATGTAAGAATCCTGCCTTTAACCCTGTATTCTGC
>NW_025210399.1:16641-19298 GCF_004010195.1 Chiloscyllium plagiosum
GGAAGGCACGAATGCCTTTCTCATGAATGGGCAGATGCCCGAAGCTTTGACTCTGCTGTTCCTCAGATGCAGCCTGACTGGCTGTGCTTTTCCAGTGCCACACTTTTCGACTCTGATCACCAGGATTTGCAGTCCTCACTTTCTCCATTACTCCCCTCTGCACACTGACCAAGGAACTAATCAGCAGAAACTCGGTGTATCTGGAGCTGACTGTTCAGTTCTGTAAAGTTGCATTTGATGAAGACATTTACTAAAAACGAAATTACAATTCAACAAATATTCATTCAGTCCCAGAGTTACAATTTTGGTTTATGAATTGGACAGGTTGATAACGAACAGTGAATAACTGAACAACTCCGAGGTACTGAGTATTCCAGGTGATATATTCCAGGCTGGATGTGCCTTACCTTAATGCTGGTAATATTATCAGATAGACAGATATGATAAGGAAACGAGGTGACATGTGGAAGTGTGACATTTTTGCCATTACAGAGATGTGGTTGAGGGAGTTCAGGGCTGACAACTCAATATTCATTAGGGCAGTGATAACTTTTGAAGAGGGGGCACATGTTTTGAAATTTAGTCCAGAGAGATTCTTTTATCAACATAGAGCAGATACAACAATGGGCAGTGCAGTTCTGGCCTCACTGTGGGAACGAAGCTAGTCAGCTGTTCCAGGCAGAAGTGGGAGAGCATTATAGGACCAGTGACTGTGACATCACACGTTTTGAGTTTGCTAAGGAAAAGAATGCAAAAAGTTTGCAAAATAAAAGCTTTTTGGATTGGGGAGACAGATTTTATGAAAAAAAGACAGGATCTGGCCAAAGTGCAATTGCCTCTGGGTGAAACTGTAGCAGAACAGCGTGGGGCGGGGGTTGGGGGAATCATTTGATCAAAATGGAATTGATGACAGTGTCGGCCCAGCATGTTACACCGAAGATAAAATTTAGGAACACATGCCCAGAGAACCTCAGATGTTGACACAAATTCCGAACAGAATGAAAAAGGAAAGAGAATCTTTAGCAGGTACCAAGTGAGCAGGACAATGGAAGTCCTAAAAGAATATAGAAAGTGTAGGGCTAAACTTAAAACTTAAAATGTCAGTGGAAGAGCAGAAGGAGGGGTGATAAAAATTAGCAGGCAAGATTAGCAAGAATCCAACGTCATTTTTTTGGTTTATTAAGGGAAAGAGGATAACGCAGGAAAGAATGGGGAGTATTAGGAATCAAGGGGACAGCCTGTTCACAGAGCCAGAGAATATGCATGCTACGAATCGGTCTTCAATTTGGAGAAGCAGTTCCTGGATTCAGGGAGAGTGACCATGTGACCCTTGATCGAATTGATACAGGAGCTGAGGAAGAATTGGAAGTTTATGCAAAATAAAGGTTTGCAAAATCCCCAGATTAAAGACCACCAAGTCTCACATCAGTGAGAGGGAAACAATTGTAGAAAATTCGGAGGGCTGTTGAAGCTGGATCACTAAATATCTTCAAGGCGGAGACAGATTTTTATACAAGTGTTACCGGGAAATAGCAGGAAAGTGGAATGGGGGAAGTATTAAAATAAATTTAACCTATTTGAAGGAAAAGCAGACTCAGTTAGCAGATAGACATATTGGTGCCCCTATGTCTAATGGTGTTATTTTTCCAATAGCCCTGTATTCACAAGAACATCGACCTCTCTCGCTATGGAATGAGACACAGTTTGGAATGCAATCGGCGGATTCAAGGAATTCAGAAACGCGATACTAATAGACAGAAAGTACTAGAGGATTGCAATAACACGGCTTGTCTGTCGGGGTGAGGATTTGCATCGACACAGTCGCCACTACCAGAAGAAAGACCGCAGCAAGACACCCTCCAAGGCCAAGCAGTGACCTTTTCTGGGGAGCAGGTAGGCAAGGGCCAGGTGTCAAGAGGTGCTGAAGGCCCAACCACTACATCACTATAGGTAATCTAATCACGACATCACTGTAGGTAATCTAATCTAGGATGCACTCACTGTCATTCGAGATACTGAGAACTTCATAGATAAGTGCTTTAGTGCGGCGGCCACACCCAAGACACGTCCCTAGTTATGGTCCTTTAATGTCTGTGATATTTCAGTCCAATATTCATCACCCTGAGTTCATCAGCCTTACCTGTCAGTCCTATTGCATTTAAATAGACACAATTTAATCCAACAGACTTCCCTTACTTCCTGTCGTGTTCCAGGCAGACAGTAGCTGGGCGACCACCAGGAATGGCAAAGGGAGTAGACGGGCCATTCCCCTCAAAAACAAGGAGACCATTTTGGATTGTTGGGGGCAATGACCGTTTAGGGGAAAGCAGCAGTAGCCAGGTCGGTCGTACTACCACTGGCTCTGGGGCACAGCGGGAAAGAATAAAAGTAAACAGGATGTTAAAGATAGGAGGGTCGATTGTTAGAGGGACAGATCGGAGATTCTGTGGTCACAAACGGGAATCCAGGATGGTGGGTTACCTCCCAGGTGCTAGGGTCCAGGATGTCTCCAAGTGGCTGCAGAACATTCTCAAGGGGGAGGGTGAGCAGGCAGAAATCATTATGCACGTTGGCACAAATTATACCCGCAGAAATAGGGATGAGGTCCTGCAGCATGAATACAGACAGTTAGGAGAAACATTAAAAAAAAACTTGAC
>NW_025210400.1:0-6210 GCF_004010195.1 Chiloscyllium plagiosum
TACTGACACGCAAATCAGTCCAGAGAAGATTCAGTCAACTGACTCCTGTGTGGAACGTTTATTTCCGGTGGAAATCTTGCACTGACTGACTGTGGATCTGCTGGAGTTTAGGCGAACAACATGTGATCTTGGTGACACTTTTCATGTTGAATTCTGAAACCATATTTCAGCTTGTGTGAGAGATTACCAGGAATGAATGGACTATGAAACCGAAGGTTATCTCAGTTAAGAAGATGTTGTATGTTTTAATCCTCTCAAAGTGTCGTGTATTTGTGAACTCTCTTCCCAGATAGTAATGGAGGATAAAACATTGAATATTCCTAAGGTAGAAGCAGGCGGATTCTTGACTAACAATGACGCACTAACATTGTAAAGGCATAGGAGGAATATGTGATTGATATCACAATCAGATCATCCACGATCTTATCACATGACTGAGCTGTTTTGGTGACTTACCCCTGATGTTAGTTCCTGCATTTCTGTTGACTTTAGGTACTGAAAAAAATTATGAGATGATTCTCATGAACATAGAGACATTTCCTTTCAGATGACTGGGCGCAGGTTTCCATATGTGACTTTTAAACAGCACTCAAAATCACTCAGGGAAGTTTCATGGTATTGGAGAAAGGTAAGGAGCATAGGGCAAAGTGAAAGCCTGCCTTGAAACTGCTTTAAAAATTAGATTGGGTCAAATGGATAACTTTAATTCTGCTCATTCTTTTCAGTTCTTGTTGCGAGGTGAGTTTCATTGGCAAGGCCAGCGTTCTGTTGCCTGTGTTTAATTTCTATTCAGAATATGGTGATAAACCCCAGGGATTCTTGTGGTGCAGGAACACTAATAGGTATGTTACAAAGAGAGAAACTGGATTCTGATCCATTGGATAGAGAAGGCAGAATGATATAGCTTCAGGTCGGTGTGCTGTGTGACCTTGGAGATTGCATTCCTCACCACTTGATGCTCACAAGCTATGGAAATAGGGAGACAACAATTAAAGTGATAGTCATACAGCATATGAACAGAACCTTCAGCCCAATACATCTACGGCAGCCAGAAAACACCAATTTACATTATTGCCAGTTACCTGAAGACCTATAGCCTGTCCGATTTTGCTTGAATGCTGCATTGTCTTCCTATATACTTAATGGTAAGGTCCGAGGGAGTGTTGCTGAACAAAGAAACCTTGGAGTGCAGGTTCATAGCTCCTTGAAAATGGAGTCGGAGGTAGATAGGATAGTGAATAAGGCGTTTGGTATGTTTTCCTTTATTGGTCAGAGTATTGAGTACTGGAGTTGGGAGGTCATGTTGCGGCTGTACAGGACATTGGTTAGGCCACTGTTGGAATATTGCATGCAATTCTGGTCTCCTTTCTATCGGAAAGACGTTGTGAAACTTGAAAGGGTTCAGAAAAGATTGAAAAGGATGTTGCCAGGGTTGGAGGATCTGAGCTGCAGGGAAAGGCTGAACAGGCTGGGGCTGTTTTCCCTGGGGCGTCGGAGGCGATGGGTGACCTTATAGAGGTTTATAAAATTATGAGGGGCATGGATAGGATAAATAGACAAAGTATTTTCCCTGCGGTCGGGAGTCCAGAACTAGAGGGCATACGTTTAAGGTGAGAGGGGAAAGATATAAAAGAGACGTCAGTGGCAACTTTTTCACATACAGGGTGGTACGTGAATGGAATGAGCTGCTAGAGGAAGTGTTGGAGGCTGGTAAAATTGCAACATTTAAGAAACATTTGGATGTGTATATGATATGAAGGGTTTTGAGGGATATGGGCTGAGTGCTGGCAGGTGGGACTAGATTTGTTGGGATATCTGGCCGACATGGACGGGTTGGACCGAAGGGTCTGTTTCCATGCTGTACATCTCTATGACTCTATGACTCTATTTGTGACCTGACCGTTTTTTTGTTCTTTTATGTACAAAATGGTTTCATGGACATAGATAACACAACGATAAAGACAGTGTCAAACTCATCAGATGAATAAAAATCAGACTCTGCATTTTTCAATCATTCTAGAAAATCCAATTGTTGTTTCCATTCATTTGGGATTTTATTGGAGCTAGACCAACATTAATTGACCTTGAGAGTTCCATTCCAGTTGATGTTGGTCCATCCAAGTGGCTGGTGGGAGGGAGTGCCAGCAGCGCATCTCATGTGCTGGGTTAGCTGGGAGTAAATATTGCTGGTGGTGGATGGAGTGTCACACAAGCCATCATGCTGTGATGAACAGCTCGTAGGCAAACAGGAAAACTGACTCATTGTCAAAGCAAACATATAGGATGGAGTTTATTATTTTTCTGAGAAATAGCAACCTTGCATATACAAGTCTATATAGTAATGAAAGGAAAGCTGTGTCTATGTTATTGGTGTCCTTAAAATAATGGTGTCAAACAGTTGGAATTATGTTATTGCTTTGGAGGGACGATGCTTGCACTGAGCATGTGATTTATATTTTAACAGATGGCTGAGCTGTCCTAGGTTGAGTAAGTGCTGATACTCCATGGGATGAGGTTGATTTGTAAACTCGCCACTTACTGAGCACAGTTCTCCATAACAAACCAACAAGTACCGTTGGTTGGTGCTTCAGAATCAGAGCTTTCATGGCTGCCACCACATGGAATCAAGTATAAAGACAAGGCCAATCGAGCCTGGACCATCCAGTGCTGATGCTCGTGTTTCTTAAGTTTGTGAGGTTACCTTCCTGAACCACCCTCCCAGGCAATGCATTCCAGACACAAATCATCCTCTGGGTTCAAGACGGATTCCCCAAATCCTCTCTCAATGTCTTCTCTTTCGCTTCAAACATGTGTCCCTTGTTTTAGACCCTTTGACTAAGGGGAACAGCTGCTGTCTGTTCACTCTGCCCATACCTCTCATTCTCTTACACACCTCTGTCAGGTTCACCCCTCACCCTTCTCTGCTCCAAAAGCAAGACTAACCTACCTTCTTGGTTGGACTTCTCTTTTGTCTTGTTACTTCTTCCAAAGTGCAGGATCTCATTTCTTTCAGTGCTAATTTTTATCGGTCATTGATCTGGCCATCTGAACAATCAGTTTGTACCCTCCTGCAACCTAACACGTTACTCCTCACCGTGACCCACCCGGCCTGTCGTTGTGTCATCCACAACATTGTTTATCATTCTCCAACACCCCCCACCCCACCCCCCATCTCCCACATCAATATCATCAACATTTCGGAGCAGCAGAGGGGGGAGCCGGGAGGAGGTGATGTTGGTGCAAGGTGATGGTCGGGATGGCCGGTAAGTATATTTAAACTTGTTACCTTCAGGCCAGCGAGGGAGAAGCGAGCAAGGGACTTCTGGGAAGGGTAAGTAGAACAGTTTATATTTGCATGGTTGCGTTACCAGAGACACTACTCGGTAACTAGTTTATTTCCTTATCCTTTTTTTAAGTAGTCACTTCGGGAGTTACAATAGTGGCAATGGAGTTTAGGGCAGCGGAATGCTCATCTTGCAGAATGTGGGAAGTAAGGGCCACCACTAATGTCCCTGCTGATTACATCTGTGGGAATGCACCCAACGCGAAAACCGCGTTAGGGAACTGGAGCTGGTGTTGGATGAACTTCCGATCATTCGGGAGCCTGAGGGAGTTATTGGCAGGACTTACAGAGAGGTAGTCACTCCCCAGATGAAAGAAAAAGACAGATGGGTGACAGTTAGGGGACAGAAAGGGAACCGGCAGGCAGTGCAGGGATCCCCTTTGGCCATTGCCCTCAACAATAAGTATACCGTTTTGGATACTGTTGGCGGGGGGGATGACTTACCAGGGGAAAGCAATGGGGCACCTGCTGCTCAGAAGGGAAGGAGGAAGAGGAACAGAGCAGTAGTCATTGGGGACTCGATTGTTAGGGGGACAGATAGGAGGTTCTGTGGGGGCGAGAGAGACTCAGGGTTGGTATGTTGCCTCCCGAGTGCCAGGGTCCGTGATGTCTCTGATCATGTTTTTCGTTCCTTCGGGAGGGGGGGGGGAGGGAGAGCAGCCCCAAGTCGTCGTCAACATTGGCACCAACGACATAGGATGGGGACTTGAGGCAGAAATTCAGGGAGCTAGGATGGAAACTTAGAGCTAGGACAAACAGAGTTGTTTTCTTTGATTTGCTGCCCGTGCCACGTGCTAGTGAGGTGAGGAACAGGGAGAGAAAGGAGTTGAACTCGTGGCTGCAGGGATAGTGCAGGAGGGAGGGTTTCGGTTTTTTTGATAAATAAAGTTCTTTCTGGGGTAGGTGGGACCTCTACAAGCAGGATGGTCTTCAACTAAACCAGAGGGGTACAAATATCCTGAGTGGGAAATTCACTAAAGCTATTAAGGTGGATTTAAATTAATACAGCAGGGGGATGGGAACCAAAATTGTAGGACAGTTACAGAAGAGAATGAGAGTAGGGAGTTCCAAAATCAAGTATCTGACACTGGCAAGCGAGAACCTGGTTTGAAGTGTGTGTACTTCAACGCGAGGAGCATCCTAAATAAAGTGGGTGAACTGCAGCGTGGGTTGATACCTGGGACTTCGATGTTGTGGCCATTACGGAGACATGGATAGAGCAGGGAGGGGAATGGCTGTTGCAGGTTCCGGGATTCAGATGTTTCCATAAGAACAGAGAAGATGGTAAACGAGGGGGAGGTGTGGAATTGTTGATCAGGGACAATATTACAGTTGCAGAAAGGATGACTGGGGACTCGTTAACTGAGGTAGTATGGGCTGAAGTGAGAAACAGGAAAGGAGAAGTCACCATGCTGGGAGTTTTCCGTAGGCCTCTAAATAGTCCCAGAGATGTAGAGGAAAGCATAGCAAAGATGATTCTCGATAGGAGTGAGAGAGGCAGGGTAGTTGTCATGGGGGACTTCAACTATCCAAATATTGACTGGGATCACTCCTCTACGAGAACTATAGGTGGGTCAGTTTTTGTCCAGTGTGTGCAGGAGGGCTTCCTGACACAGTATGTAGACAGGCCAACAAGGGACAGAGCCACTTTAGATTTAGTACTGGGTAATGAGCCTGGCCAGGTTTTAGATTTGGAAGCAAGTGACACTTTGGAGTCAGCGATCACAATTCTGTCAGGTTTACTTTAGTGATGGAAAGGATAGGTGTAGTCCACCGAGCAAGAGTTACAGCTGGGGGAACAGAAATTACGATGCAATTAGGAAAGATTTAGGAAGCATAGAATGTCAGAAAAGCCAGGAGGAGACATGAGAATTTGTTGGCGGATAGGATCAGGGTTAACCCTAAAGCTTTCCATAAGTATGTCAGGAATAAAAGAACGAAGAGAGTTAAATTAGGGCCAATCAAGGGTAATAGTGGGAAGTTGTGTGTGGATTCAGGGGAGATAGGGGAAGCACTAAATAAATATTTTTCGACAGTGTTCACAAAGAAAATAAAAATTTTGGCGAGGAAGATTCAGAATTACTTGCATCTAGACTAGAAGAGATTGAGGTTCACAAGGAAGAGGGATTAGAAATACTGCAGAGTGTGAAAATAGACACGTCCGCTGGGCCAGATTGGGTCTATCCTAGGATCCTCTGGGCAGCAAGGGAAGAGATTGCCGAGCCTGTGGCATTGATCTAGAAATCATCATTGTCTACAGGAATAGTGCTTGAGGACTGGAGGATAGCAAATGTGGTTCCCTTGTTCAAAAAGGGTATTTGAGACAACCCTGGTAATTACAGACCAGTGAGTCTCACTTCAGTTGTTGGAAAAGTGTTGGAATAAGTTATAAGAGATAGGATTTATAACCATCCAGAAAAGAATAAACTGGTCAGGGACTTTCATCACGGTTTTGTGAAGGGTAGGTCATGGCTAACGAATCTTACTGACTTTTTGACAAAGCGACCAAACAGGTAGATGAGAGTAAACTGATTGATATGGTGGAAATGGATTTCAGCAAGGCGTTCGATAAGGATTCCCACAGTAGGCTATTGTACAAAATGCAGAGGAATGGGATTATGAGAGACATAGCAGTTTGGATCATTAATTGGCTTGCTGAAAGAAAACAGAGGGTTGTCATTGATGGAACATGTTCATCGTGGTGTCCAGTTACTAGCGGCGTACCGCAAGGGTCGGTGTTGGGTCCACTGCTGTTCGTCATTTTTATAAATGACCCGGATGAGGGCTTAGAAAAGTGCGTACATAAATTTGTGGACGACACTAAGGTCGGTGGGTTTGTGGATAGTGATGAAGGATGTAGTAGTTTG
>NW_025210400.1:8327-19302 GCF_004010195.1 Chiloscyllium plagiosum
ATGAGCTTGTAATGATCAATGTCAATAACAACAGACAATAAGATGTTTGCCACTGTTTGATGCACCGTGAACAGGATAGTTTTGTTCACTGTTGGTACAGACTGGAGCTTCTTCCTGTCCGTCTGTCACAATGTTTAACAAAACAGCCTCATCACCAACAGGACAAACAACTTCTGTCAGAATCGGAAGGCCAGGTATTAATTTTCTTTTGAATATTGTGAGGACCTTGTTCTAACAAACAGTGTTTGTGTCTTTTGCTCTTTATTCTTTCAAGTGATCTTCCCATGTAATTTGAGGTGAGATCAGAGTGACTTCCCTTTCAATCGAAGTAGGACTTGACTCAGGGTGGAATCAAGGACTTGAGCAAAACTGTGATTAATGGGAATTAGAGAACATTCTGCAGTGGTAATGAGAACAATGGGAAAAGCAGTCTCTGCAAGTTATCTTCCAAGTTGCATGTCATATTGACGAGGAACTAATTTGCTCTTCCTTCACAAGTATTTGTTAAAAATCTTAGAATGTCCCTACAACAGTTCTGTGTGGATTTGCATTACTTGTATTGAAGAGATTCAAGTAGGCAGCTCTCTGGCGACTTTTCCAGAGCTACTGGTGACGACAAATAAACTCTGCCCTTGCTAGTGCCTTCCAAAACCCTGGATGAATATGTCCTGTTAAAGAAAAAAACCCAGGAAATTTTATGTTTGCACACTCTTATCTAAAGTTTCGGAAAAGTAAGACCTTGCTGGATGAGTATGATGCCAGTGACATCAGGAGCATGACAAGACATTGATAACAATTGGAATCGTTAATTCAGTTAGTTATTTACAGATAATTGATTGTGTGATGTCAGTGCCACGGAGTTCAAAATTTTCATTATGCGTAATGGTAGTCATTCTCATATTTTTAATGTTTTCATTCAGAAGCCATAATCAAATACTCGAGAGCCAACAGAAATGGCAGCTACACTGTTCCCTTTCAGATCAGATGAATATCCACAGTCCAAAAGACTAAGTAAGTTGAAAGTGTTGTAAAACCTGAACAGGTTCTGAGCAGAGATAAACAGATTTAACTTATTGAGTCGAATATGAGTTTTTCCCAATAGGGTAATATCAGGCTTAATATTCTAACTCTGTTTCTCTCTCCAGATACTGGCTCATCTGCAGTGTTTTGCCACTGTTTTCTGTTTATATTACAGATTTGCATTTTCCCCAGTATTCCCTCGCACAGTGATTCATTGGGGGGAGCAGGGTGGGAGTGGCATGGTGTATCATTGGTTAGCACGACTGTCTCACAGTAGCAGGGGCCTGGTTTGCTTCCATACTCAAGACTATTTGTATTGAGTTTTCACATTCTCCCCCATCTGCAAGTGTTTCCTCAAGGCGCGCCAGATTCCTCCCACAGTCTAAAGACTTTCAGTGGATTGACCATGCTAAATTGCCCATCTAACACAATTTTGAATAAATGCAAACACACAGGTACCACAGACCTGTGGGGAATAGAATTCTAACTCAAATGGTCCTGAGAGAATTTGTCTTTATCTCTGTTCCTACCGAGGTTGCAGAGTCATTGTATCTTTTTCTAGCCCCACTCCTCCATAGGTCACGGCAAATTATCAGTGTAACCAAGTGTGTGATATGGCAAATGATATCAGTCTCAGACTGTGTTAGGTACAGTGTTAGGAACATGTCAGACATGCTTCTTAAATTTGTAAAAATAATTGACCTAAAACAAAAGCAAAGTTACTCAAAAAACGATGGAAAGATAAATGACATATAGTTTGGACATTGACGATACGTGTATCATTCTTTATTTTCCTATAAATCTGAGACACACACACATACGTCAGAAAGGAAACAGAAAATAACAAACTCTGCAGAATATTGGTTTGGAAGACTTTTGTCCAGATAATAGTTAATTTCATGGCAAAAGGAAAATTGAGGTGGTCTTAATTGTTATTCTGCCTCACAGATGCTGATGGCAATAGGGTTTCTTCCTGGAATACTTGGACTTGGCTGAATTCCCTTCTCTGCTGGCAGTGGGGAGATTCCAATGAATCCTTAAAAGGAACCTTCCATCAGTGGGAAAGATGCCTGATAGATTTTCTGCTCTCTGTTAAAAAGGCATACGGTGTGTTATGTTTCATTTGTCGAGCGATTAACTTAGGGAGCCGCAATGTCATGTTGCAACTATACAAAACGCTGGTGCAATCACATTTGGAATACTGTGTACAGTTCTGGTCCCCATATTTCAGGAAGGATGTGGAACCATTGGAAAAGGTGCAGAGGAGATTTATCAGGATGTTGCTTGGTCTGGAGGGAAGGTCTTATGTGGATAGGCTGAGAGGGGGTTTGATAGAGGCATACAAGATGATCAGAGGATTAGATAGGGTAGACAGTGAAAGTCTTTTTCCTAGGATGATGAAGTCAGCTTGTACGAAGGGGCATAATTACAATTTTAGGGGTGATAGATTTTCGACAGATGTCAGAGGCAGGTTCTTTACGCAGAGAGTGGTAAGGGCATGGAATGCCCTACCTGCTAATGTAGTCAGCTCAGCCACATTAGGGAAATTTAAATCCTTAGATAAGCACATGGATGATTTTGGGATAGTGTAGGGGGACGAGCTGAGAATAGTTCACAGGTCAGAACAACATTGAAGGCCGAAGGGTCTGTTATGCGCTGTATTGTTCCATGTTCTATGTTCTATATGCTATTGTCAAGATGAACAAGTAAAGTGATGGAGCAATGGCTGTGGCTGTTCAGACAAGTTACATTTTCTTCTTCTCTGAGCTGAAACATATAATAATGTTACCTGAACACCAACGTGAACCATGTAAGGTCTGGTTAAACATTCCCCTGATTGCAAACTCCATCCCTGTTACCTGCTCCATTTAGAAGTGATTTATAATTTATCATTTGAAAGTATTCTTATATGTGGTTTCATAATTATTGTACAATGAATGCATGTCTTCAAAGTACTGTGCTAAAACGAATATATTGTTTTATTAAATCAAATCCTTAGTTTTATTCTCTCATTCTTCAGCTACGCCCAGTACACTCTCCTCAGGGCCCTTTATGGTTCAATGTGAACATCGCGTATTCTCAGGCCTGAAGTGCCTTGACCTTGTAGTGGCCATGAGGGGCATGAATATGATATTTTTAAGGTCATAGGAGTCCAAATCAGCGGGCATAGATTTAAGGTGAGGGGGCAAGATTAAAAAGATACATGCAGGGTAACTTTTTTACACAGAGGGTAGTGTGTGTACGGAATGAGATGGCAACGAAAGTGCTGGAGGCTGGCACAATTACAACATTTAAGAGGCAATGCATGGGTATGGGAATAAGAACCATTTAGAGGATTATGGGTCTAATGCTGGCAAAGATTACTACATCAGATTGGAATATCTGGTTGGTGCAAATAAGCTGGACTGAAGGGTCTGTTTCCGTGCTGTATGACACTATGTTTCCATCAGGCCTTCATCTCGCAGAGTAAAGCGAAACATCAGTGAAAAGCTTCTAAAACCATTACGTAGATTTCTTTCAGTTTAGGAGTTCATTACTAGACACAATACGTCAGATGTAGTCTCAGCATTGTCATGTTCAAATGCAGGAATACATCCTAATGACTTTACATGAAATAGCAAGATTTGATACCCTTTTCTAATTATTGGCTGAATCTGCTGACTAGGTTTATGTGGCTCATGTACCGGAATGAACTAATCCTTCTGTACCAATCAGTTCTGCAATTTTCTCCCCATTTAAGTATGTTACTGTTATTTTCTCTGTTCAACACAACACTGACTTCTCTTAACCCACATTATACTGTTTTCTGCCAAGGTTTTGATCACTAACCTCCCCTGTCTGTATCCCATTGCAGAGTCTCCATGTCCAGTTAAATGACTCTCTTGGTGACTGAGCTAACTGAGCTCCAAGCCAATCAATCCTCTCATCCACATCATTGGCATAGATTCTAAATAGTTGATAATCTCACACTGATCCCCGAGGAACTCCACACAGTTACAACTTTACAACCTGAACATCCCGAATGGTTATTCCCCGATAGTTAACTGGGTTTCCCCTGTTGTTGGGTAGCAAGCTAGAAAGGTTGGATGGCCTCATCCTACACTGTGTAATGTACTTAGTGGGCTGAATGACTTCAATCTATTCATGTGTAAATCCTTAGAGGGCAGAATGGTCTCCTCCTGTCTCATTATAACGTTGCTAACTGGCTGAATGGGATCTTTCTTTACCTCTGAACCATTACAGAGTGCTTGAGAGAACAACACATGGGTTAGGAGCAGCAGTTGGCCATTCAGCCCCTTGAGCCTGCTGCACCATTCAGAATGTGTATTGTTGATGTGATTGTAACTAAACATCATTTTCATGTCTGTTCCCAATAAAATGGAGCCTCCAGGTCATCAAAGTTCTATGCAACTCAACCTTGAGTGTTTTCTGTAATCCAGTCTTCACTGCTCCCTCGGGTTGAGAACACCACAGATTACACAATCCTCAAGAGAAAGGAGCATCCCTATCTGAGTCTGAAATGGAAAGGTCCTTATTCTCAAAATGTGTTCCCCTCAAACCAATCACCACTCTTTTGATAAATATAGAATTCGACGATTAGAAACAGATATCGACCACTCAGCCCCTCAAACCTGTCCACATTCCCATTAACTCTCCTAAACCAAATACTTATCAAATTCAGTTTCGACTGACCTCACGGAAAGACAATTCCAGTAAAGATCATATAAGCAATGAACACTGTAACAGAATAAGGCCATTCAGCCCATCTTTTCTGCCATGATATTTGACCATGGCTAAAATATTTCTGAACCCCATTCTCCTGCCTTCTCCGATTAACCAAAGATAGCTTATTCATTAAAAAATGTATATGTCTCTGTATTAAAGATCGTGTGTGTCTGTATATGGGGTTATGTTTGTGTGGAAATGTCTATATCTAGGTGCATATCTCTGTTAGCCTGTGTTATGTGTGTTAGTATCAGTATCTCAGTTTGTGTGTACCTCTGTCTGCATCTCTGTGCAAAGTTGTTTTTGAACTTGGAAGCAAAATCTTCCTCCTCCTTCTCTCTCTCCGTCTGTCCCTGTTGTTCATGGAGTTCATAGAATCGCTACAGTGTGGAAACAGGCCCTTCTACCCAACAGGTCCACACAGACCCTTCGAAGGCGGCACGGTGGCACAGTGGTTAGCACTGCTGCCTCACAGCGCCTGAGACCCGGGTTCAATTCCCGCCTCAGGCGACTGACTGTGTGGAGTTTGCACGTTCTCCCCGTGTCTGCGTGGGTTTCCTCCGGGTGCTCCGGTTTCCTCCCACAGTCCAAAGATGTGCACCTAACATCCACAACGTTGGACTGTGGGTGGAAACAGAAGAATCCGGTGGAAACCCAAGCAGACACTGTGAGAATGTGAAACTCCACACAGACAGTCGCCTGAGGGTGGACACGAGCGCGGGTGCCTGGTGCTGACAGATTAGATTCACACAATACCTCCCTCTGCTGGACTACCCACACCACTGCATCGGTGCAAAAGTTTTTAACTCTGAGAAGATAATAAATCCTTTGTTGTGAATCTGTCAAATTGCATGACCGTTTGATTTTTCAAATAACATCTTTGGAAGCACAGAGCAGTTTTGTCTGATACTAAGCGATGTTGTTCCTGCGTCATTACCACCACGACTGGGCTTTTTTCAGGACTTCTCAATACTTTCTCACGTAGCTTTTAAGCATTGCAAGTCACAGAATGAGAAATAAATTCATCTAATCTCCGAATAAAATGGTTCACTCAGAGGTGAGCATTTTCATTCTGAAAGGCCGAAGAATATTTAAAACCCTCCACCTACCAGCATTGTGTGTGTGTGTTGATGGTGCTGTAAGTTTGGATGGTGCTGTGATCTCTCCCTCCCAGATTGAATACTCGAAGGTTATCACCCTCTGTCATTGTCACTGCAGTAGGTTGTGGACGCCATCTGAGGGAGAGATTGTGTCCTTTTAAACACCACAAAGACTGTCAGACCTGCACCCACGTATAGATACTCACAGAGGGAAATACAGGCACACAGGTACGGAGTGTTGGGGGGCTAGATGGATATCGGACACTCCACCACCCGGCTTGGCCCTTTCTGTCCTATTCCAAGCTGTTTCTCCTGGAATAGGAGACGGGGAAGGATGGAGTGAGGGTGGGATTGGGTGACCGTGCTGAAAGCACTGGAGTAGGTGGGGGAGGGGGGTGGTGAGGTGGCAGGTGGGAGATGATGGTGTGTCCAGAGAGAGTCAGTCACCAGTGTTGTATCCATGCAGTGCTATTAGTTAGGGAGATTTAGTAGAAGGGAAAGAGAGCGGGATGGTGCTACATGCAGCAGTGAGAGTGTGGAGTATGAGCCTTGATCGGGGTGTGGCCCCCTCTGGGAAGAGAATGGTCCTTGTCTGTACTGGCCCATCCACCAGGACCTCTGTGCCCCTGTGACAAACCGTGGTGTAATTGCCACTTATCTGCCATGCTCAGGGTAACCTGTGCAGGGCATCTCCAAACATAGAATGCTCAGTCGTGTGCCCATTGGCCTTTGAAAGATGGCACAGTGCCATGGATCACAGAATATCCAGGGATATACGGGTGATGCTGAGTACCTACAACCATGATAGGTGGGAGAATCGGGCTGGCATTGAAGAGAGGGATGCCATGGGGTGAGGTGGGTAGATAATTAGTTGAGTTAGATAAGATCGCACCAGGAAACTAGCTCAGCCTCGTGCAGAACATCCCTCTGTCACACTCAATGAAAATGTCACTGAGACAAATTATTGTTAGAATCAACCCAATGAGTCGAAGACTCTGCTGACCCCAATCCCAGTTCCAAAGCTGCACCAGCTTGACCAATGCTCTCCATCACAGAGAAGGAGCTATACGTCACCTTACCCTAGGGACATAAGGCAGTGGGGAGCGGTGGTTGAGGTTTCAGTGGCGGAGCACTTTATGGCAAGTCATCATAATTCTATTAGTTTTAAAATAGAGATGGAAAAGAATGAACCACGTCTAAAACTTAAAGTTCTAAATTGTTGAAAACCAATTTTGCTGATTTATCCAATAATTTTCCAAATTCGATTGGGACAGATATTCTCAAAAAACGGGGTCAGTTGGGAAGGGGGAAGGCTTCATAAATGAGATGTCAGGAATACAGAGACATTATGGCACTATTAGGATGAAGGGTAACGCTGGTGCGTGTTAGGAATGTTGGAGCATTGTAGAAATTGAAGCAGAAACCTGAAGCATATGCCAGGTATAGACAGCAGGAATTGAGGGTTTTTTCTTAATTCATTCACAGGATGAAGGTGTCCCCGGCTAGACAAGCATCTATTACCCATCCCTAATTGCCCAGAGGGCAGTTAGCCGTCAACCACTTTGCTGTGTGTCTGGAGTCATTTGTAGGACAGACCAGGTAAGAATGGCAGTTTGTTTCCTTAAAAGGTGTACGTGAACCAGATGGTTTTTTCCGACAATCGGAATGGTCGTTATTAGCCTCTTAATTCCTGATTTAAAGTGAATCACGAGAAGAGTCTAAAGGCAACAAAAGTATAGTTAATTGGGAGCATAAAAAGGGGACATGTGATAGCTTTGGCAAACAGAGTTAAGGAGAATTCAAAGAAATTCTACAAATACGTCAAGGACAAAAGAGTAACTGTGGAGAGAATAGGGCATCCTTGAAGATCAGAAAGGCTGCCCATGTGCAGAGCCACAGGAAATGGAGGAGGTACTGAACGAATATTTTGTATCAGTATTTACTGTGCAGGAGGATATGAAAGTTAGAGAACTTGGGAAAATAGTCGTGACATCTTGGAAAGTGTCTGTATCACAGAGGAGCTGCTGGAGGTCTTAAAACGTGCAAAAGAAGGAAAATGTCCTGGCTTTTATTGATGTACGCTAGAACTCTGTGAGAATCTAGGGAAGTGATTGCTGGGCTCCTTGCTATTATTCATAGCCTCAGGTAAAGTGCCGGAAGACTGAAGGTTGGCTAACGTGGTGCCATTACTTAAAGGATTTAAGAAGAGTAGTAAGGAAAAGGTAGTGAGCCTGACGTCAGTGGTGGGTAAGTTGTTGAAGAGGATTATGAGTCATCGGATTTTCACGCATTTTGAAAGGTAACGATTGTTTAAGGATAGTAAACATAGCTTTGTGCAAGCAATATTGTGTCTCACTGACTTGATTGAGATTTCTTTGAAGAAGCGACTAAAAAGATTAATTGAGATGGAGTGGTGTACATTGTCGATCTCGACATCATTAAGGCGTTGAATAACATTGTGCATGGTCATCTGTTTAACAAGGTTGGTTCATATGAAAGTCATTTGGATACAAAATTAGCTCAAAGGTCAGAGACAGAGGGTTGCCATATCAGTTTGTGTCTTAGGCTGGATGAGCACACCCTCTCACTCTCCCCGTTACATACACTGATGCACATTCTCCCTCTCTGCCCCTCACACACAATCGCACTACCCCCTCTCACATTTCACACACGTACTCCACTCTGTCACGCACACATGCACACACAGCCAATCTCACTCCCTCCCACACACACCCACACTCCACCTCACTCTCTCTCACATGCACACAATGTCTCTCTCTCTCCCCTTCACACAGACACGCCCCTCACACATATGCACGCGCACACTCACGAATGCACATATAAATCTGTGGGTTGAATTTGCATTTTCCCATTTGTATTTGTTGATGCATTTTATTCTGTTCCAAAACATACAATTTGTTGACATTCAGTCAATTGTCTGACCGCACGTGTTACTTCATTTACATCGTTAATACCTGACGGTATCTCCAGGCAGTGACTTGAAATAAATTCGGCAATTTGCACATTAACCAATCAAACTTGCACCTCCATTCTACAGATTAAGTATTTAAGAGCCATCTTAGGTGTGTACAATTCATGAGTTGTACAGCCCTTTGGTCTTTTCCTTGGGCGGCACGGTGGCACAGTGGTTAGCACTGCTGCCTCACTGCGCCAGAGACGCGGGTTCAATTCCCGCCTCAGGTGACTGACTGTGTGGAGTTTGCACGTTCTCCCCGTGTCTGCGTGGGCTTCCTCCGGGTGCTCCGGTTTTCTCCCACAATCCAAAAGATGTGCAGGTCAGGTGAATTGGCCATGCTAAATTGCCCGTAGTGTTAGGTAAGGGGTAAATGTAGGGGTATGGGTGGGTTGCGCTTCGGCGGGGCGGTGTGGACTTGTTGGGCCGAAGGGCCTCTTTCCACACTGTAAGTAATCTAATCTAATCTTATAACTTCTGTGTTTAAGGTATTCCTCTCCCTCTTAAGCCTGATGAAGGAGCAGCGCAAGGAAACCTTGTGTTTACAAATAAACCCATTGTACGCTAACCTGGTATCGTTTGATTTTTGACCTTGTCCAATCCAGTCCAAAAGCATATTGGCTCCATATCATGACTTTTACTGGTTAGCTAATCCTCTCCCCTAGCAAGTAAATTGTTCCTAATCCCATGTGTTCTTGTCATGTATATTGACCTTTTTCAAGACACGTTCCGCACTGATGGCTGGAAGTCCAGATATAATACATCTATAGGACCCCCATTATCCACCTTGCTTGTTACGCTTTCTAAAAAAAGTTAGTCAAATCATTAAAACATGATTTATCCTTCACAAAACTATGTTGAATATGCTGGATTGTGGCTTGACTTTGGAAATCTCCTGTTATTAATTCCTTCATAACGCATCCTAACAATTTGTCTTCAATCCCAATAATTTTCTCACCACTTTTCATTTCCAAGTGAAGCTGGTTATTTGAAGTCCTTCCCTTTCTATAACGATTATGTTCCCTTTCATAACTCCTGTGTAACAGGCACAAGGCTGTAAAAGATCTGCTCGAATTGCTGTGTAAGAGGCTGATTGGACTCACTCTGTTCCTGCTTTACACACTCGCTGTGCTGAATGTCCTCCTGGTGTTCCTACATTATAGTCTCAATGGACTTGCATGTCCTGCTCCTGTTCCTGAACAAGCCGTTCAATATCTCAATGTCCTCCTCCTGTCACTCAATGAGAGTTTTGGGGACCTATGGAATCTCCCTACTCAAATGTCACTTTTCAAGGGCAGAACTATGGAGGCAAGTTTTGTTGCACACACTGGGTAGCTCAGTGGTTAGCACTGCTGCCTCACTGCACCAGAGATCCTAGTTCAATTTCAGTCTCCAGGTTCCTCCCACAGTCCCAAGATGTGCAGATTAGGTGGATTGGACAAGCTAAATTACCCATAATGTCCGGGATGTGGAGGCTAGGCGCACCAGTCGTGGAAAACGCCAGATGATGAAGACTAGGTGGGGTAGGTGGTGGGGATTGGATGACATAGTCTTCGGAGAATCTGTGTGTTGTCGATGGGTCAAACGTCCACACTGGAGAGATTCGATTATTAACACCTTTGTTGCAGAAGTCCGTGGAGGGAACAATCCTTGACTTCATTACAACATCCTTTCCACAGTGAGGAGATTAAATCTGTGTGCACTACTTCGGATGTGATCTCACTTTGACCCTATACAGCAGCAGCAGCACTTTACCAGCCTCCTGTAAGGTTCCCATCCAGGTTACAGCAGTTCTAGCTCTCTGGGGAATACACAGCATTACTGAAAGATCATTGTCCTTCTCTACTACACCAGCATAACGGGAGATCTGGAGAAAATCTCACAATTCCGCTTGAGAAGAACGGGTATGATGTGGTGAGATAATATCCATGTGGAGATATGCCTCGCGAAACATCTCGTCTGAATCTGCCATTAACCTCGCTAGAGCCCACTCCACTCAGATTCCACAGAATCTGTTGAGGTGATCTTAGAAACAGCAAGGAGAAGCAAACCTTCATGAGAATTATGTATCAAAGTGAAAGCTGCAATACAATTGTTGGGTATGTTATAAAACAGGAAATAAGACATACAGAGTTTGGGGTACTGCAGTAATAAT
>NW_025210401.1:0-1237 GCF_004010195.1 Chiloscyllium plagiosum
GTGATACAGATGCTGGTGGAGGTTACTGACATAGGGAAGGAAATACTGTGGAGGTGATGATTGAGGTACAGAGGAGTGTCAGTGCTGGAGCTGAAAATGTGTTGCTGGAAAAGCGCAGCAGGTAAGGCAGCATCCAAGGAGCAAGAGAATAGACGTTTCGGGCATAAGCCCTTCTTCAGGAATCCTGAAGAAGACCTTATGCCCGAAACGTCGATTCCCCGCAACACATTTTCAGCTCTGATCTCCAGCATCTGCAGTCCTCACTTTTTCCTGTCAGTGCTGGAGAAGGGTACAGAAATAGGAAGATGTATAGTTGTTGTGGTTCTGTTTGCCGAGCTGGGAATTTCTGTTGCCGACGTTTCATCCCCTGTCTATGTGACATCCTCAGTGCTTGGGAGCCTCCTGTGAAGCGCTTCCGTGATGCTTCCTCCGGCATTTATAGTGGTTTGTCTCTGCCGCTTCCGGTGGTAAGTTCCAGCTGTCAGCTGCAGTGGCCGGTATATTGGGTCCAAGTTGATGTGCTTATTGATTGTATCTGTGGATAAGTGCCATGCCTCTCGGAATTCCCTGGCCGTTCTCTTTTTTGTCTTGTCCTATAATAGTAGTGTTGTCCCAGTCCAACTCTTGTGCTTTTCATCTGAGCATGTGGCTCCTAAGGATAGCTGGTCATGTCGTTTCGTGTCTAGTTGGTGTTCATGGGTGCGGATCGTTAGCTGTCTTCCTGTTTGTCCTATGTAGTGTTTTCTGCAGTCCTTGCATGGGATTTTGTACACTACATTGGTTTTGCTCATGTTGGTTATCGGGCCCTTCGTCCTAGTAAGTTGTTGTCTGAGAGTGGCTGTTGGTTTGTGTGCTGTTATGAGTCCTAGTGGTCGCAGTAGTCTGGCTGTCAGTTCACAAATGTTTTCGATGTATGGTAGTATGGCTAGTCCTTTGGGTTGTGGCATGTCCTCATTCCGTTGTCTTTCCCTTCGGCATCTTTGAATGAAATTGCAGGGAATCCGTTTTTGGAAAATACATTGCATAGGTATTCCTCTTCCTCTTTTTGCAGTTCTGGTGGACTGCAGTGTGTTGTGGCCCTTTTGAACAGTGTCTTGATGCAACTTCTTTTGTGTGTGTTGGGGTGGTTGCTTTCATAGTTTAGGACTTGGTCTGTGTGTGTGGCTTTCCTGTATACCTTTGTGGTGAATTCTCCGTTTGGTTAGACTGCAGTACACCAGAACTGCAAAAAGAGGAA
>NW_025210401.1:3239-10720 GCF_004010195.1 Chiloscyllium plagiosum
AGGTGATGTAGACTGCTACAGGGATGGGAGAGGTCTCGGTGCTAGAGAATGTTACATTGACAGCAAGTGCATGCATGTACTGGAGAATGTTACAGGATAGCGAATATGTGTTTGCGCTGAAGCGTTTTACAGCGACAAGGAGTTAGTGTCAAGTCGAGGGATTGTTACAGAGATAGGTTGGGGTTTAGTTGCTGGAGAATGTTACAGGGACAGAGATGGAGTCAGGGGCTGGAGGATATAGCAAGTGGAATAGAAGCTGGAGGAGTTCATTGGGAGAGGGACCGAGTGCGGAAAGAGGTGATAAAAGCAGTTTGGGGCTGAGTAGATGTTGGAGGAAATTACAGAAATAAAGTTGAGCAAAATCTGCAGGAGATAATCGTGGTTTTCTAGTCTGGGGGTTGTTACAGAAATAGGAAATCAAACTGAAGATGACTCCATGTTACAGAGATTGCGAGGCATGTGCACACTCGAACAGACTACTGATTTTTTCTTAATTCTTTCCCACAGTTTGGGAAGGGTTGCAGCAGCACAGGTTAGAGATAGGGAGGGCTATAGCACTTGGGGTAAGGTTAGAGAGATAGTGACTTATGTAAGGGTTGGAAGTGGTTCGATTGATTTGGGGTATACGGCTGCAGGTGTTTCGAGACATAGGGATGTGTTTGGGAGATGGAGGTTCTTCGACAAATAGAGGTGGTGTGGGGTCTGAAGGTGGGTAGAGGGAAAGGGAGGGGTGTAGTGGTTGGAGTTTTTAGAGAGATGGGGAGATCTGTAGGGTTTGGAGGAGGTCAGAAACATTGGAAGGGACGTAGAGTTTGGAGGAGGTGAAAGAAAAATTGGGGTACGGGTGCAAAAGGAGGTTAGAGTGATATGTAATGGTGTTGGGTTGGAATTGATTAGTGAGATAGGTAAGTGTGTGGGGGCGGGATATGGTTCACGATCGGCAGGCGTTTGGAAGCTGGAGGTATTTAGGGAGATAGGTGTGGAGGTGGTTTCAGATAAGGAGGGATGTGGGAGCTGGAGGAGGTTAATGAAACAGGAGGGGTATCGGTGATGGAGGTCGTTCGAGAGATTGGGAGGGAGTGTGTGTGTGTGTGTAACCAAATCACAGATAATTTCACTGCCACTGATGTGAGATTTACAAATCTGTCATTTCCAGGATTATCCCTGCTGCCCTTCATAAATGAAGGGACGAGATTGGCTATTGTGAACAAAGAGACAAAAATGTCTGTCAATGCTCCTGTAGTTTGTTCGCTTGTCTCCATCAATATTTTGGTTTCGATCCCATCAGGAACCTTTTAAAGATGCATGACACCTCATCCTTTTTAATAGTAACTTGTCTTAGAAACTCGACACTCCCTCTCTTGAGATCATCCTCCACTAATTCATTCTCTTTGCTGAATACTGAGACAAAGAATTCGTTTGGGATCCCACCGACCTCTTCTGGTTCCAGCCATGTGTTCCCTCCGTAGTCCTTGAGTTGGCCAACTCTTTCCCGGCGACATTCTTGCTTTTTTACAAGTATAAAAAACCTTTGAATTCTCCTTCACCCTGTTTGCTCACGACCTTTCATGACCCCTTTTAGTCATTTTAATTCCTTGTTTATGCTCTTTCCCACTTTACTTACATACTTCATGGGCTTCATTTTTTCCAATCCTACAGACAGTACGACTGGTTCCTTTCTCTTCCTGACCAAGGTCTTAACATTCCTGGTCATCCCAGGTTCTCTTCTCGAGCCCTTTCCGAAACCAATCTCCAACTTAGTGATGTGGGATGAATTGAGAACCACAGTGCTGGGAAGTTTAGACCAAAGATCGAGATCCTGGGCCGAGTGCTTACAGTTGATCTAAGGTTAGCTGAACTCCACAAATCAGCGATAGAGAGCGCAGGTTGAAATTTCGGCCTAACTCTGACTGGGTCAACTTCACCCCTGGTGTCGGTTGAATGGAATAATCATCCCCACCGCCCAAACCATCACCGAAAGAGCAGGGACATAACGGCTCAGGTTGTGGCTTGGGCCCTGTCAGTCAATGTGATTCATGGTGGTGGATTAACTGAGCCACATCCCATCCCCACCCTGGCCTTGCGGCAGGTCGAGAATGCATCTCAGACCTCGTGTTGTGTTAGTAAATTAGCCAATATCTCCACAACGCAGTGAAATTTCAGCTCAGGATGCATCATGGGCATAGAGCTGGGATAGCCAATTAGCCGGTTTCACTCCCAGTAGTAGAGTTAATGCAGGGGAATATAGGACAAGGCCACCTGTCAGTCCTAGTACGGATTGAGCCAATCAGAGTGCAGGATCGATCTTGCCGCTCAGTGCAAGGAAATCGAGGCTCTGGATCCGTTTTAGGTTTGCTTCCCCAATTGGCTATGCATTTGGTTGAGGCCTCGATGTGGCCCAATTGGTTTCGTGGACCACTACTACACCACTGCTGAGTGCAGCCTCACCAGCCCCTGACACAGTTTCAATGATTACCCACCAATGCCTCCACTTCCTGGAACTCGCCCACTCCTGGCAACAACACGGAGGATTGGGAGTCCATCAGTCACCTGAACCATGTCATGGGTGAGCAGCAGTAGCTGAATGAGACCCAGCACCACCTCCACCAGCAGCTGAAGCTCAACATTACCGTCCCCAGGGCCTGGATGCCAACCTAGGCTGCGTCTTGACCTCGTGGGCTCCAGCAAGGAGGAGTACAAGGGCAGCCCCAAAGGGTGCTCTGGCCTATCCTCAGTATGACACACTGGAAGGCCAAGCCAGTGCCTACAATACTGGTGGGCAGCGGTGTTGAGGATTTGAAGCCTGGGGCCTAGCACTGAGCACGAATTATTGGTCAATATTAAACATGATCCAAAATCATCAGACCTAGATTTAATGGGAGTCAGATTTCAGAATTTCATCGAGGCCTCTCTGACAAACCTTTCATCCCCACCTCCAGCAAAATAAAGAAGAGACGAGATGTTGCTTCTCCAATTTGTACTGTGAGTCACTGGAGTATGGTCACAGGCCGAGGATAGACAAATGGGCTTGCAAGCAGGATGCTGTGTTAAAATGTCTGGGCTACAGGAAAGTTGGGTTCATGCTTGTATACAGACCGGAGATATTCTGCAAATGGGGGTGGAAACTCAATGTTGAGCAGGGCCTGTGTGCAGAGTGGATCTCACTTACATACACAAAACCAGAGATTCTGAAATAAACGCTGCAATTGACACTGACAGACAGCAAGGTTCAGAGACAGAATGAATCCCACTTTCAATGTATGACGAGAAGCGAAGTTCCACAGTCGCAAGATTCGTGAATCTGATAATGAGAGTTGGGGAGCAAATGAAAGGTTCTTGTTCACATACAGTACCAGGCACTGGATAATACTGGATGAATTCAATATTCTCTTACATCATCAGAGATTGACAAAATGCACTTTGCACAAACGTCAATCAACAATCGTCAAACTACTGTTGGAATGGCTGTTTTTTTTTGTATAAAACCATTCAATCAAGTAGGAAACCGCCACCAAACGATTTTAGAACCAGCATTTTATTGAACAAAATGTACCTAGAACTCGTCTCAATCCTTACTATTCCCAAAAGGACCTGTACAAGATTATCACAATTCATTTGCGTGCATCATTCTCTGATCTGTAAATGTTATCATTCAAGATTGTGAGGGCAATCATTGGTCAAATTCACATTTAGTCGCAGGATTATAGAAACAGGACAATGCATAATTTGAGCATAGTTTCTGTCTGATCATTTTTTTTTTGCCATTTATTGATTAGAATTTCTTAGAGAAACAGCAGAAGATTCGAGAAAGAATACACGATTTTCTTCACTCGTTCCATGATTGGAAATTTCATGCATAGCTTTTAATGACGATGAAGTAAGATTTCTGTCAGATTTCGCAGAACAGTTATCTGAAATAACCCAATGACAAATAGCAATGAAAACTGATGGCTAGACTGCAGGTTTCACAGATACTAAAACTTATACACGGCTCTGATGTGCTATAACATATGAATACAGTGAATGCGAAAATGTCGAAATGATCGAGTGTCTAAGCAGATTCTGTGTTATATTCTTGGAAGAGGGATCCTCAGGGAAACAATTGCATCTGGCAATTGTCCTGTTTGAAGATGCATCCTCAGAGCATCAGCATGGGTTCTCTGAGTTCAATGACGTTTCCACAATGACACTTGTTACTACTTTCATTCAGAAACAAATACGTTCGTATTATTTTTAATCTATTTGTAGATTCCAATGCGGTATGCCTATCTCTCCCAGTCCGCTTGGTGCTTGAACACTACAGAGACCCCGCACGCCTTAGGACAAGATCCAATGCACAAAAAGCAAAAGCACCCCAGGATTGTTTTCGCGTTTTGATCATTTCTCTCACAACTTGTGCAGTTGCTGAAACTTCATCTTTCTGCAACTCACCAGCACGTGGTATTTCGGTGTGCGTTCGGTTTGGGGAGTTGCAATCCTGCACCGAACTCTCTGCTCAGCATGCTTTAAAATTTGGAAGAAATGCTAAGTGAATCACTTCCTCCCCCATTGTGCACAATTCTCACTGTCAACCAATTCCCAGATATCATTATTCAACCCTATGTAAGTAAGATTGTAATGAATCACGGTATGGATTAGCTTCCCCCAAACCCCCATCCCCTCAGTAATCAAAAGACGTGAAGACAGTCCTGAGGGCCGTATGCAGGTGAAGGGTTTCCAGTGATAGATGGATAACTGCTTTATCAGGAGCTGAATGTTTAACTAGACTACTTAAATTTATGTCTCTCTGGGCAGAATCTGATGCGAATATTTAACTTGATTAAAAAAAACGTTTACCAGTTAAATTTCTGCTGCATCGGTTGAGAATCGCACGTATTTTTCGAGCTGCACCAGTCCGAGCAAATCTGCGAGTATCTCACCATATTTTAGACGTCTGCCTTCAAGATGGTGCATACACATTATCGAGAGTAGGGATGAGTTCCTCACCACAGAAACCATTGCATCTAATCTGCTCCAGTATCAATGTCAATAATATCATGAATAAAGTTCAACGCCTAGTTGATCCTTTCTTTGTTGAACCATTTAGCTCTGTCTGACAGAAATGATATTGTTGATTACCATGTAAGGAACAGTGCCCTGCAGTACACAAGCTTAACCCATCATTTTGTTTGCTCGTATGTACATTACAACCCAGTTTGCAGGACGGGTGTTATCTCGCGGCCTTGTCCTCTTATCTCTGGGATGTGAGAATTTTTCTGCTCTTTTGTCATTTGCTATACAAGTTCATATAGGATGTGCCTTGCTGTTGTTGTGGATTTGGATGATACGTGTTCATTTCTTTCAGGCCTTGCGATTCTCTGCCAAGCCACTCTTTCTATTCGTGTATCATCTTTTCAGCAGCTCTGAGTTGTTTCCATTCGAAGTTAGTTTCATAATTAATGTAACCGGATATTTTATCATTCTCTTCAACTGTTCTCTGAACTTGGACTGCGTCGCAACATAAATTAATGTGTTCGTGCTGCAAGTTAAATTCCGCAACATATGTGCAACTTCCTCATATAGATATTCAGAATTGTCATCGAGGAGTTCACTAACATTAAAAATGAACAAAATATACGGTAACCACAACAGTATTAAACTGCTCGATATGGTCAGGAGTAAAATCACAGAATTCCGTCTGCTCTCCATCTCTGGATCATTCTGTCCCTTGCTATGACCCTTCAGTCCCTTACGGACTCAACTAGCCACTAATATGTGCCTTACTGTCAGAGCATTCAGCAACAGAATTAAACCAAATGGTATCAATGGCGTTAAAATCTTATCAACCATTCTGAATCCAATCCATCTTAGGTCAGTAAAATAGGCTCGTTTGTTAGAACAATACAGAGGCACATTGTTAATTATTCGTTTAGGCTTAAATCAAAAGTAAATTGGTATGTTTTTTAAACTAAATAATGTACTGATTGTTGCAAGAACTCCTGTTGCAGTTTTCCTGGAGCAATATTTAATTTTAAGCTTCTGGCAACAAATTGCAATAAATCGATCAAAAGTAAAGGCAATAGTGAACCAGACTGAACAGTCCATTGCTAAGCGTGCCAGGAGGTAGCTAACTTTACACACAGCAGTGAGTTTCAGGCGAGGCATCGGGAAATAATACCAATTGATACGGAGAAGCATGACCTCAGTGATAATCGTCAGTAGATCCGCCATTGTCATGGCCACCATGTAACAAGTGGTGCATTTGGAGACCCCACACTTTCCCTGGGATAGGATGACAACTGCCACGAGATTTTCTGTCAGAGGAAAGAGGCAGAAGGGTCTCAATATTGTTCATATTCGTGTGGCGATAGTAAGCACTGAGATTTGTTTAAAAACATGGAACTCGGCCCTTTTCACAATTCAAAAAATAAGTAAGGCAAGGCAGGTAATTGTCAATACATTAATTTTCTTTCATACGTGGAACTCGGGATTTCGACAAATCTACTGTTATGAAATTCTGGATATTTTTATATCCATAGACTCATTGAATAACTACGGAAGCTACTTGGCCTACCGAGGCTGTACTGAGCCTCAGTTGAAACATGTGTTGCTGGAAAAACACAGCCGGTCAGGCAGCATCCAAGGAGCAGGAAAATCGACATTTCGGGCACAAGCCTTTCGTCAGGAATGAGGCTGGTGTGCCAAGCGAGCTAAGATAAAAGATAGGGGAGGACATTTGGGGGAGGGGCGCTGGGAGCACGATAGGTGGAAGGATGTGAGGGTGACGGTGATAGGCCAGAGAGGTAGTGGGGACGGAGACGTCGGGAGAAGATTGCAGGTCAAAAGGGCGACGCTGAATCCGGTGGTTGGGACTGAGATAAGGTGGGGGGAGGGGAAAAGAGGAAGCTGAGAAATTACATTTATCCCTTGCAGTTGGAGAGTTCCTCGGTGGAAGATGAGGCGCTCTTCCTTCAGGCGTCGTTTGGTCAGGATCTGGCGATGGAGGAGGCCAACGATCTGCATGCCCTTGGCGGAGTGGGAGGGGGGTTTAAAGTGTTCAGCCACGGGGCAGTTAGTTTGGTTGGTGCAGGTGTCCCAGAGGTGTTCCCTGAAATGATCCGCAAGTAGGCGGCCTGTCTCCCCAATGAAGACGAGGTCACTTCGGGTGCAGCAGATACAGTAAATGATGTGTGTGGAGATGCAGGTGAACTTCCGACAGATATGGAATGATCCATTGGGGCCTTGGAGGGAGGTGAGGAGGATGGAATAATCGCAAGTTTTGCACTTCTTGCGGTTGCGGGCGAAGGTGTCAGGAGTGGAGGTTGGGTTGGTGGGGTGTGTGGACCTGACGAGGGAGTCGTGGCTGGAGTGGTCTCTCCGGAACACTGATAGGGGTAGGGATGGAAATATATCTCTGGTGGTGTGGTCTGTTTGGAGGTGACGGAAATGACGGAGGATGATACGATGTATCCGGAGGTTGGTGGGGGGGACGGTGAGGACCA
>NW_025210401.1:11140-13458 GCF_004010195.1 Chiloscyllium plagiosum
TATTGGCGCTACCTCGTGCTCCCACGAAGAGGTTTAACAGCTCATCCAGTTTACTTACACTTTCCACCCAACGTCAAATTTAACTGGACCGTCTCAGACTCCTCCCTCCCCTTCCAATATCTCTCAATTTCTATCTCGGACGACCGACACAACACAGACATTTACCACAAACCGACCGACTCCCACGGCAACCTACATTACACCTCCTCCCACACTGCCCCCTTTTAAACGCCATCCCACAGTCTCAATTCCTTCGCCTCTGCTGCATCTGCTCCCAGGAGGACCAAATCCACTACCGAACTACCCAAATGCCCTCCTTCTTCAAAGACCGCAAATTCTCCTCAGACGTGGTCTACGATGCTCCCCACCGCATCTCCTCCACTTTCCGCATCTCCGCCCTCGAACTCCGCCCCTCCAATCTCCACCACGTCAGAACGCCACTGGTCCTCACCTTCCACCTCACCAACTTCCGGATGCATTGTATAATCCCCGGTCATTTCCGCCACCTCCAAACAGACCCTATCACCAGAGATATATTTCCCTCCCCACCCATCAGCGTTCTGGAGAGACCACTCCCTCCGCGACTCTCTCGTCAGTTCCACAACACCCCCACCAACCCAACCTCTACTCCTGCCACTTTCCCTTGAAACCACAAGAAGTGCAAAGCTTGCGCCCACATCTCCCCCCGTCACCTCCCTCCAAGGCCACAATGGATCCTTCCATATCCATTGCAAATTCACCTGCAACTCCGCACACATTATTTACTGCATCCGCTGCACCCGACATGGTCTCATGTACATTGGGGAGACAGGCCGCCTACTTGTGGAATGTTTCAACGAACACCTCTGGGACACCCGCACTAACCAACCCAACCGCCCTATGGCTGGACACTTTAACCCCACCTCCCGCTCCGCCAAGGGCGTGCAGGTACTTGGCCTCCTCCATCGCCAGACCCTGACCACACATCCTGGAGGAAGAGCGCCTCATCTTCCGCCTAGGTTCCCTTCAACCACACGGAATGAATGTAGATTTCTGCAGCTTCCACATTTCCCCTTCCCCACCTTATCTCAGTCCCAAACTTGGATTCAGCACCATCCTCTTGACCTGCAATCTTCTTCCTGACCTCTCCGCCCCACCCCTCTCCGGTGTATTACCCTCACCCTCACCTCCTTCCACCTATCATATTCCCAGCGCCCCTCCACCAAATTCCTTCCTCCCCTCATTTTATCTCAGCTCGCTTGCCACACCAGCCTCATTCCTGAAGGAGGGCTTATGCCCGAAACGTCGATTCTCCTGCTCCTCAGATGCTGCCTGTCCTGCTGTGTTCATCCAGCATTACAGTTATCATCTCCAGTCTCCAGCATCTGCAGTCCTCACTTTATCCCTGTGCTGACCCTCAGAATAACATGTCAACCTGAACCCCCACGATAATTTTCCATGCCTATCCAGTAATATCACATTTCCCATGGCAAATGCGTCAAGCGTGTACATCCCTGGACACTAATGCTCAGTGGATAGTCCTGCTGCCTCACAGTGCCAGGTCAGTTCACATGAGAAAATCCTGAGCACAGACAACAAATAAATTATCTGAGCAGTTCCTTCCATGCAGAGCGTTTTTCTTTTCCAACTCTCTCATTCAAGTCTGTTCTCTGGGGTTAGCACAGCACCAGAGACCCGGGTTTGATTCCAACCTGGGACAACTCTCTGTGTGGAGTTTGCACATTCTCCCTGTGTTTGTATGGGTTTTCTCGGGTGCTCCGATTTCCTCCTACAGTCCAAAGCTTTGCTTAAATGTCCCCAATGACTCTGCTTCCAGCACCACAGCTGGCAATGCATTCCATGTATGCATAACTCTCTGTGTAAAGAACCTACCTCTGACATCACCTTCATTCCTTCCTCCTAATACCTTCAAACTAGGAGACCTCGTACCAGTCAATCCTGCCCTGGGGAAAAGACTCCGGCTATTGACTCGATCTATTGATGTCATTGTTTTTTACACCACTATCATGTCTCCTCTCTTCCCCCTTCTCTCCAGAGAGAAATGTCCGATCCGATTCTTCCTGTCTTCATAAGGCAAGCCCTCCAGTCCCGGCAGCAACCTGGTAAACCTTCTTTGCACTCTCTCCAAAGCCTCTTATATTTGCTATGGTAGGCCGACCAAAACTGGACACAAAATTCCAAGTGTGATCTCACCAGGGACTTGTCAACCTGCAGCAAAACCTCGCAGCTTTTAAACTCGATGCCCCTGTTAATGAAAGCTAAAACACCACATGCTTTCTTCACAACACTATCCACTCGGATGGAAACTTTGAGGGATC
>NW_025210401.1:17193-19304 GCF_004010195.1 Chiloscyllium plagiosum
GAAAATGATCTTTGGCATGAAATTATAGGGAATTTGAGACCAAGGTTATACTAATGTCAAATGGTGCAGAATCTAAGGAGAATACTTTTTGTTTAAAACAAAATTGTAATGTCGTGTTTCACCATATTAAACTGATTTCAATTGAAATGAGAATTGTTTTCATTTTAGCATAAACGTGATTAGTTAGAAATTGACAGTAGGACGGACATGGTCTGTAAGAAAAACAGGGTAGCGGAAGCGATAATATTTCATTTCATAATCACTGATGGTTCCTTACCCTTAAAAGAAATCATCTTAAATTCCCAAAATGCAAATCAAATTCAAAACATTCCTGGATCTCAACTCCAAGCGAATATGTCTCGGGGCAGTCCTTCCAGCTGGCGTTTGAAATTAACTAACCCCATCCGAACCTTCACAGTCGTGGCGTGAGTCTGCAACCTGTGAAAGAGAACGAACAAAACCACACAAAGACAAACTGGCGATTGGCGCAGCTGTGAATGTTCCCGTAATTTTCCTGCAATTACCTCTCTATCTTGCACAGACGAAGGCAAGTGCAAATGCAACGTGTCTGCCAATTCCAACAGGTTTACCTTGCTCTACTTTTGTGAAACCCCTACAGTCATTTCTTCCACTCCCAGAAAACTCTTACTCACTGAATGAGCCAGTAGTTCTGAAAGCACTGTTTAAACCAACCGAATTCATCACCCGGAACAATTGACACCAACACCTCCCACGTGCCATCTTTGTGTCCAACAAACGCAAAGTTGAATTTTGAATTATAGCATTAATCCCGACAAGAGCCTCCAACATGCCAGACTGCTGGAATATATTAAAATAAGGTTGTCTCGAAAATAACGTTTCCTTATTTTAAAGACAGACGTTAGTTGTACGTTTCACTTGTCCGCAACTGTTCATACGACTCGGCTTCAAACAAAACAGAATTCATTTAACACTATAGTTGGAACACGAACAAAAAGAAAGAGGAATTTAGAATAACTGCACTGTTGAAAATTTAAACGACCCAATGAAGTAACAATGACTAACTAACTGTTCCAAAACAGTCGCATCCCATAAACACACTTCTTGTAAAAAGGGTAAATACAAACAAATTCTTGCAGGAAGGTTGGAACAATATCCAGAGAAAGACTTCAGAAGAAAGTCAGACGAATCCTTCAACGAAGCTTGCAACTCCCATGTACTCACACATCTTGTGACAGCTACAGCAAAACCAAACTAGAAAACGCCTTAACCATGAGGCCTGGACACACCTATTCAATTGTTAAACGATACTCAACGGCACCTCTGCCTTTATGAACTTGCAGAAAAAAAGGAAAAAACTATTTTTTTAAAGTGACAGACTCATCATACGAGCGAGGGAAGAAATCGTGGAGACCCTGGCAGAAATGTTCACACCATCTGCAGCTAGGGTTAAGTTTACAAAGGACTGGAGGATGGCTAATAGTGTGTCTTTATTTAAGTGAAGCTCAAAGGAGAAGCCTGGGAACTATAGAATGAAGAGTCTGACAAAAGTGGCTGCTATGTTATTGGAGGATGCAGAGAGATAGATTTTACACGCATTTGGCGGGGGGAAAGGGCATATTAGGAATGGTCAGCATCGCTTTGTACGTCGGAAATCGTGACTCACAAACTTTATTTAGTTGTTCATGGACGGAAGCCAAAAGATAGATGAGGACAGAATGCTACACGTTACATACGTTAGAAAACTTTTTGACAAGATTGAATTCAATTAGAAACATAGCCGGCATTGCATTCTGGAAAATCGAAGACGGGCTGCATTGATAGATAATGACAGGGACCTGAGAGTTTTGTCAAACAGAAGGGTCTGGGGTTCCTTGCATATAGTTCGATGAAAGTTGCATCACAGGTAGTCTGGGTAGTTAATGACAGCATTATCACCTTTGTCTTCCGTGCTGATAGCATTGAGTATAGGAGTGGAAGTTAATTTTGAGGTTGTACACGATCTTGGTGATGCCACGTTTGGCGCATTGTGCGTGTGGTCGCTCTGTTATTAGAAGGTTATTACTGAATTGGAAAGGTTTCAGAAAATATTACGCATTATGTTCCCTGGACTGAAGCGTTTTAAATTACGA
>NW_025210402.1:0-17573 GCF_004010195.1 Chiloscyllium plagiosum
ACTACTCTCTGAGTAAAGAAACTACCTCTGACATCTGTCCCATATCTATCACACCTCAATTTAAAGCTATGCCCCCTCATCTTCACCGTCACAATTCTTAGACAAAGGCTCACCCTATCTCACCCTCTGATTATCTTATATGTCTCTATTAAGTCACCTCCCAACCTTCTGCTCTCTAACGTAAACAGCTTCAAGTCCCTCAGCCTTTCCTCGTAAAACCTTCCCTCCATACCAGGCAACATCCTACTAAATCTCCTCTGCACCCTTTCCAAAGCTTCCACATCCTTCTTATAATGTGGTGACCAGAACTGTACACAGTACTCCAAGTGCGGCCGCACTAGAGTTTTGTACAGCTGTAGCATAACTTCATGGTTCCTGAACTTGATCCGCTATTAATAAAAGCTAAAACACTGTATGCCTTCTTAACAATCCTGTCAACCTGGGTGGCAACTTTCAAGCATCTGTGCGCCTGGACACCAGGATCTCTCTGCTCCTCTACACTACCAAGGATCTTACCATTAGCCCAGTACTTTGCATTCCGTTTACTCCGACCAAGGTGAATCACCACACACTTATCCGCATTAAACTTCATTTGCCACCTCTCAGCCCAGCTCTGCAGTTTATCTATGTCTCTCTGTAACCTATAACATCCTTCGTCACTATCCACAACTCCACCGAGTTTAGTGTCATCTGCAAATGTCACTAAACTCACCCACCCTTCTACATAAATCCATGTCGTTTATGAAAATGACGAACAGCAGTGGACCCAACACTGACCCACTACTAACTTGACTCCAGGTGAACATTTCTCATCAAACACGACCCTCTGTCTTCTTTCAGCAAGCTAATTACTGATCCGAACTGCTATATCTCCCACAAACCCATTACTCCGCATTTGTATAATAGCCCACTGTTGGGAACCTTATCGAACGCCTTGCTGAAATCCATATACACCACATCAATCAGTTTACTCTCATCTACCTGTTTGGTCACCTTCACAAAGAATTCATTAAGGTTTGTGAGGCAAGGCCTACCCTTCACATTACCGTGCTGACTATCCCTAATCAATGTATTCTTTCCTAGATGATTATAAATCCTATCTCTTATCCTCTTTTCCAACACTTTATCAACAACTAAAGTAAGGCTCGCTGGTCTATAATTACCAGGGTTGTCTCTACTCCCCTTCTTGAAAAGGGGAACCACATTTGATATCCTCCAGTCTTCTGGCACTCTTCCAGTAGACAGTGACGATTTAAAGATCAATGCCAAAGGCTCGGCAATCTCCTCCCTGGCTTCCCAGAGGATCCTCGGATAAACCCCATCCGGCCCAGTGGTATCACACTCTGCAGGATTTCTAATACCTCCTCCTTGTGAACCTCAATCCCAACTAGTCGAATAGCCTGTATCTCAGTAATCTCCTCGACAACATTGTCATTTTCTAGAGTGAATATTGTTGAAAAATATTCATTTAGTGCTTCCCCTATCTCCTCTGACTCCACACACAACTTCCCACTACTATCCTTGATTGGACCTAATCTTACTTTAGTCATTCTTTTATTCCTTAAACACCTACAGAAAGCCTTAGGGTTTATCCTGATTCTATCCGCCAACAACTTCTCATGTCTTCTCCTGACTCTCATTTAGGTCTTTCATGGCTACCTTGTAACCCTCAAGCGCCCTAACTGAGCCTTCACATCTCATCTTAAAATAAGCCGTCTTCTTCCTCTTGACCAGAGATTCCATTTCCTTTGTAAACTATGGCTCCCGCACTCTACAGTTTCCTTCCTGCCTGACAGGTACATACCTATCCAGAACACACGGTAGCTTTTCCTTGAATAAGCTGCACATTTCTTATGTGCCTATTCCCTTCAGTTTCCTTCTCCCTCCTATGCTTCCTAAATCGTGCCTAATCGCATCGTAACTACCTCTACCCCAGCTGTAACTCTTGCCCAGTGGTATGCACCTATCCCTTGCTATCACTAAAGTAAACTTACCAGAATTGTGATCGCTATCACCAAAGTGCTCACCTGCTTCCAGGTCTAACCCTTATCAAGAGAACAGTAAGGGAACTCGGGAATCAATATCCCCCCTGGGACCCAACTGTTCTCGGTATTGCATTTAATGGATCCATGAACTCGTCTGACTCTGCAGAGAAAGCGAAAACTTTGTGGAAATTATAAATTCACCTATCGATTTTTTTAGTTTTTTGGTTTTTTTATATGTTCAGTTTTGGAAAGTTTTGAGAGCTTGTCAGTTGTAATAGTTTTCGATTGTGTAGTTTTTAAGCTCTATGAGACTTTGTTTATTAATGATCAGAAATTCGAGTTCTTCCTCTCTCGAGTTCAAGTGTTGCTATAGTCTGTTCTGGAAACTTATATACCTAAATGGTGCACCGAGAACGTTAAGGGGAGCCATTGCCCAGTCAAGAGGAAAAACTTACTTTCTAATCTTAAAAAAGAGAGGGTGGATTTTGTCCTACTGCAAAAGATGCACCTCGATGACAAGAAACATTTGACATTATAGCAGGGCGGATTTGAACGGGTTTTTATTTTCGTCTTTTAATACTAGGAGTGGGGGAGAAGCCATACTGGATAAGAAGTATCTTCCATTTAATTTGCGAATCCCACAACTGGAAATAGACAATATTCACCACTATTAGTGATTTACTCTGGTACTGAAGCAAACTCCTCCTTCCTAATGCCTTGGAGCTTATGCCAGAATTGAGAGGGATGCAATCCAGACTGTCAAGCAACAATGTGACAGGACAAAACATCATGGGTTCATATCAAAGACTGACACGGAAACATCCTGCTGACTCCCCTCCCTCAGCCTCACGGTGTCAGATCAAACACTCACACGGAAAACTTCTGCTGACTTCCCTCCCCCAACCTCACGGTGTCAGATAAAACACTGACACAGAAACCTCCTGCTGACTCCCCTCCCTCAGCTTCACGGTGTCAGATCAAACACTGACACAGAAACCTCCTGCTGACTCCCCTCCCTCAGCCTCACGGTGTCAGATCAAACACTGACACGGAAACATCCTGCTGACTCCCCTCCCACAGTCTCACGGTGTCAGATCAAACACTGACACGGAAATATCCTGCTCACTCTCCTCCCTCAGCCTCACGGTGTCAGATCAAACACTGACACGGAAACCTCCTGCTGACTTCCATCCCCCACCCTCACGGTGTTAGATCAAACACTGACATAGAAACATCCTGCTGACTCCTCTCCCTCAGACTCACGGTGTCAGATCAAACACTGACACAGAAACCTCCTGCCGACCCCCCTCCCTCACCCTCACGGTGTCAGATCAAACACTGACACAGAAACCTCCTGCTGACTCCCCTCCCTCAGCCTCACGGTGTCAGATGAAACACTGACACGGAAACCTCCTGCTGACTTCCCTACCCCACCCTCACAGTGTTAGATCAAACACTGACATAGAAACCTCCTGCTGACTCCCCTCCCTCACCCTCACGGTGTCAGATCAAACACTGACACGGAATCCTCCTGCTGACTCCTCTCCCTCAGCCTCACGGTGTCAGATTAAACACTGACACAGAAAACTCCTGCTGACTTCCATCCCCCACCCTCACGGTGTTCGATCAAACACTGACATAGAAACCTCCTGCTGACTCCCCTCCCACAGCCTCACGGTGTCAGATAAAACACTGACACGGAAACATCCTGCTCACTCCCCTCCCTCAGCCTCACGGGGTCAGATCAAACACTGACACAGAAACCTCCTGCTGACTCCCCTCCCACAGCCTCACGGTGTCAGATCAAACACTGACACGGAAACATCCTGCTCACTCCCCTCCCTCAGCCTCACGGTGTCAGATCAAACACTGACATAGAAACCTCCTGCTGACTCCCCTCCCTCAGCCTCACGGTATCATCTATTGCATCCTCTGCACCCGATGTGGCCTCCTCTATATTGGGGAGACAGGCCGAATACTTGCGGAGCGTTTCAGAGAACACCTCTGGGACAACCGGACCAACCAACCCAACCACCCTGTCGCTCAACATTTCAATTCCCCCTCCCACTCCACCAAGGACATGCAGATCTTTGGACTCCTCCAGCGTCAGACCACAACAAAACGACGGTTGGAGGAATAACGCCTCATCTTCCGGCTAGGAACCCACCAACCACAAGGGATGAACTCGGATTTCACCAGTTCCCTCATTTCCCCTCCCCCCACCCTGTCTCAGTCAAATCCATCAAATTCAGCACCGCCTTCCTAACATGAGATCTTCTTCCCTACCTGTCCGCCCCCACCCCAATCTGACCTATCACCCTCACCTTGACTTCTTTCCACCTATCACATTTCCGACGCCCCTCCCCCAAGTCCCTCTTCCCTACCTTTTATCTTAGCCTGCTGGTCAAACTTTCCTCATTCCTGAAGAAGGGCTTAAGCCCGAAAAGTCGATTCTCCTGTTCCCTGGATGCTGCGTGACCTGCTGCACTTTTCCAGCAACACATCTCCGGATCTGATCTCCAGCATCTGCAGACCTCACTTTCTCCTCACGGAGTCAAATCAAACACTGACACAGAAAACTCCTGCTGGCTCCCCTCCCTCAGCCTCACGGTGTCAGATCAAACACTGACACAGAAACCTCCTGCTGACTCCCCTCCCTCACCCTCACAGTGTCAGATCAAACACTGACACGGAAACCTCCTGCTGACTCCCCTCCATCAGCCTCACGGTGTCAGATCAAACACTGAGAAAGAAAGCTCCTGCTGACTTCCCTCCCTCAACCTCACGGTGTCAGATCAAACACCGACACGGAAAACTCCTGCTGACTTCCATCCCCCACCCTCACGGTGTTCGATCAAACACTGACATAGAAACCTCCTGCTGACTCCTCTCCCTTAGCCTCACGGTGTCAGATAAAACACTGACACGGAAAACCCCTGCTGACTAACCTCTCTAAGCGTCACGGTGTCAGATCAAACACTGACACGGAAACCTCCTGCTGACTCCTCTCCCTTAGCCTCCCGGTGTCAGATAAAACACTGACACGGAAACATCCTGCTCACTCCTCTCCTTCAGCCTCACGGTGTCAGATCAAACACTGACACAGAAAACTCCTGCTGACTTCCCTCCCTCAGCCTCACTGTGTCAGATCAAACACTGACACGGAATCCTCCTGCTGACTCCCCTCCCTCAGCCTCACGGTGTCAGATCAAACACTGACATAGAAACCTCCTGCTGACTCCCCTCCCTCAGCCTCACGGTGTCATCTATTGCATCCTCTGCACCCGATGTGGCCTCCTCTATAGTGGGGAGACTGGCCGGCTACTTGCGGAGCGTTTCAGAGAACACCTCTGGGACACCCGGACCAACCAACCCAACCACCCTGTAGCCCAACATTTCAATTCCCCCTCCCACTCCACCAAGCATATGCAGGTCTTTGGACTCCTCCAACGTCAGACCACAACAAAACGACGGTTGCAGGAAGAACGCCTCATCTTCCGGCTAGGAACCCTCCAACCACAAGGGATGAACTCAGATTTCACCAGTTTCCTCATTTCCCCTCCCCCCAGCCTGTCTCAGTCAAATCCATCAAATTCAGCACCGCCTTCCTAACCTGAGATCTTCTTCCCGACCTCTCAGCCCCCACACCATTCTGACCTATCACCCTCACCTTGACCTCTTTCCACCTATCACATTTCCGACGCCCCTTCCCCATGTCCCCTCTCCCTACCTTTTATCTTAGCCTGCTGGACAAACATTCCTCATTCCTGAAGAAGGTCTAATGCCGGAAACGTCGATTCTCCTGTTCCCTGGATGCTGCCTGACCTGCTGCGCTTTTCCAGCAACACATCTCCGGCTCTGATCTCCAGCATCTGCAGACCTCACATTCTCCTCACGGTGTCAGATCATACACTGACACAGAAACCTCCTGCTGGCTCCCCTCCCTCAGCCTCACGGTGTCAGATCAAACACTGACACAGAAACATCCTGCTGACTCCCCTCCCTCACCCTCACGGTGTCAGATCAAACACTGACACGGAATCCTCCTGCTGACTTCCCTCCCTCAGCCTCACGGTGTCAGATCAAACACTGACACGGAAAACTTCTGCTGACTTCCATCCCCCACCCTCACGGTGTTAGATCAAACACTGACATAGAAACCTCCTGCTGACTCCTCTCTATTAGCCTCACGGTGTCAGATAAAACACTGACATGGAAAACTCCTGCTGACTAACCTCTCTAAACCTAACGGTGTCAGATCAAACACTAACACGGAAACCTCCTGCTGACTCCCCTCCCTCAGCTTCACGGTGTTAGATCAAACACTGACATAGAAACTTCCTGCTGACTCTCTTCCCTCAGCCTCATGGTGTCAGATCAAACACTGACATAGAAACCACCTGCTGACTCCCCTCCCTCAGCCTCACTGTGTCAGATTAAACACTGACACGGAAACCTCCTGCTGACTTCCATCTCCCACCCTCACGGTGTCAGCTCAAACACTGGCACGGAAACATCCTGCTGACTTCCCTACCCCACCCTCACAGTGTTAGATCAAACACTGACATAGAAACCTCCTGCTGACTCCCCTTCCTCGGCCTCACGGTGTCAGAACAAACATTGACACGGAAACCTCCTGCTGACTCCCCTCCCTCAGCCTCACGGTGTCAGAAAAAACACTGTCACAGAAACCTCCTGCTGACATCCCTCCCTCAGCCTCACGGTGTCAGATCAAACACTGATACGGAAACCTCCTGCTGACTCCCCTCCCTCAGCCTCACGGTGTCAGACCAAACACTGACACGGAAACCTCCTGCTGACTCCCCTCCCTCAGTCTCACAGTATCAGATCAAACACTGTCACAGAAACCTCCTGCTGACTCCCCTCCCTCAGCCTCACGGTGTCAGATCAAACACTGACACGGAAACATCCTGCTGGCTGCCCTCCCTCAGCCTCACGGTGTCAGATCAAACACTGACACAGAAACCACCTGCTGACTCCCCTCCCTCAGCCTCACGGTGTCAGATCAAACACTGACACGGAAACCTCCTGCTGACTCCCCTCCCTCAGCCTCACTGTGTCAGATCAAACACTGACACAGAAACCTCCTGCTGGCTCCCCTCCCTCAGCCTCACGTTGTCAGATCAAACACTGACACAGAAAACTCCTGCTGACTCCCCTCCCTCACCCTCACGGTGTGAGATCAAACACTGACACGGAATCCTCCTGCTGACTCCACTCCATAAGCCTCACGGTGTCAGATCAAACACTGACAGAGAAAGCTCCTGCTGACTTCCCTCCCTCAGCCTCAAGGTGTCAGATCAAACACTAACACGGAAAACTCCTGCTGACTTCCATCCTCCACCCTAACGGTGTTAGATCAAACACTGACATAGAAACCTCCTGCTGACTCCTCTCCGTTAGCCTCACGGTGTCAGATAAAACACTGACATGGAAAACTCCTGCTGAATAACCTCTCTAAGCCTCACGGTGTCAGATAAAACACTGACACGGAAACCTCCTGCTGACTCCCCTGCCTCAGCCTCACGGCGTCAGATCAAACACTAACAGGGAAACCTCCTGCTCACATCCATCCCTCAGCCTCACGGTGTTAGATCAAACACTGACATAGAAACCTCCTGCTGACTCCCTTCCCTCAGCCTCATGGTGTCAGATCAAACACTGACATGGAAACCTCCTGCTGACTCACCTCCCTCAGCCTCACGGTGTCAGATTAAACACTGACACAGAAACCTCCTGCTGACTTCCATCTCCCACCCTCACGGTGTCAGCTCAAACACTGACACGGAAACACCCTGCTGACTTCTCTACCCCACCCTCACAGTGTTAGATCAAACACTGACATAGAAACCTCCTGCTGACTCCCCTTCCTCAGCCTCACGGTGTCAGATCAAACATTGACAGGAAACCTCCTGCTGACTCCCCTCCCTCAGCCTCACGGTGTCAGATCAAACACTGTCACAGAAAACTGCTGCTAACTCCCCTCCCTCAGCCTCACGGTGTCAGATCAAACACTGACATAGAAACCTCCTGCTGACTCCCCTTCCTCAGCCTCACGGTGTCAGATCAAACACTGACACGGAAACCTCCTGCTGACTCCCCTCCCTCAGCCTCACGGTGTCAGATCAAACACTAACACTGAATCCTCGGCTGACCCCGCTCCCTCAGCTTCACGGTGTCAGATAAAACATTAACACAGAAATCTCCTGCTGGCTCCCCTCCCTCAGCCTCACGGTGTCAGATCAAACACTGACACGGAATCCTCCTGCTGACTCCCCTCCCTCAACCTCACGGTGTCAGATCAAACACTGACACGGAAACATCCTGCTGGCTCCGCTCCCTCAGCCTCACGGTGTCAAATCAAACACTGACACGGAAATATCCTGCTGACTTCCATCCCCCACCCTCACGGTGTCAGATCAAACACTGACATTGAAACCTCCTGCTGACTCCTCTCTCTAAGCCTCACGGTGTCAGATCAAACACTGACACGGAAACCTCCTGCTGACTTCCATCCCTCACCCTCACAGTGTCAGATCAAAGACTGACACGGAAACCTCCTGCTGACACCCCTCCCTCAGCTTCACGGTGTCAGATCAAACACTGACACGGAAACCTGCTGCTGACTCCCCTCCCTCAGCCTCACGATGTCAGATCAAACACTGACACGGAAACATCCTGCTGACTCCCCTCCCTCAGCCTCACGACGTCAGATCAAACACTGACACGGAAACCTCCTGCTGACTCCCTTCCCTCAGACTCATGGTGTCAGATTAAACACTGACACGGAAACCTCCTGCTGACTTCCATTACCCACCCTCGCAGTGTCAGATCAAAGACTGACACGGAAACCTCCTGCTGACTCCCCTCCCTCAGCTTCACGGTGTCAGATCAAACACTGACACGGAAACCTCCTGCTGACTCCCCTCCCTCAGCCTCACGATGTCAGATCAAACACTGACACGGAAACATCCTGCTGACTCCCCTCCCTCAGCCTCACGGTGTCAGATCAAACACTGACACGGAAACATCCTGCTGACTCCCCTTCCTCAGCCTCACGGTATCAGATCAAACACTGACACGGAAACATCCTGCTGACTCCTCTCCCTCACCCTCACGGAGTCAGATCAAACACTAACACTGAATCCTCCTGCTGAACCCCCTCCCTCAGCTTCACGGTGTCAGATAAAATATTAACACAGAAATCTCCTGCTGACTCCCCTCCTTCAGCCACACGTTGTCAGATCAAACACTGACACTGGAACATCCTGCTGACTCCCCTCCCGAAGCCTCACGGTGTCAGATCAAACACTGACATAGAAACATCCTGCTGACTCCCCTCCCTCAGCCTCACGGTGTCAGATCAAACACTGACACGGAAACATCCTGCTGGCTCCCCTCCCTCAGCCTCATGGTGTCAGATCAAACACTGACACGGACACATCCTGCTGGCTCCCCTCCCTCAGCCTCACGGTGTCAGATCAAACACTGACACAGAAACCTCCTGCTGACTCCCCTCCCTCACCCTCACGGTGTCAGATCAAACACTGACACGGAATCCTCCTGCTGACGCCCGTCCCTCAGCCTCACGGTGTCAGATCAAACACTGACAGAGAAAGCTCATGCTGACTCCCCTCCCTCAGCCTCACGGTGTCAGATCAAACACTGTCACAGAAAACTCCTGCTGACTCCCCTCCCTCAGCCTCACGGTGTCAGATCAAACACTGACACGGAAACATCCTGCTGGCTGCCCTCCCTCAGCCTCACGGTGTCAGATCAAACACTGACACAGAAACCTCCTGCTGACTCCCCTCTCTCAGCCTCACGGTGTCAGATCAAACACTGACATAGAAACCTCCTGCTGACTCCCCGCCCTCAGCCTCACGGTGTCAGATCAAACACTGACACGGAAACATCCTGCTGGCTCCCCTCCCTCAGCCTCATGGTGTCAGATCAAACAGTGACACGGACACATCCTGCTGGCTCCCCTCCCTCAGCCTCACGGTGTCAGATCAAACACTGACACAGAAACCTCCTGCTGACTCCCCTCCCTCACCCTCACGGTGTCAGATCAAACACTGACACGGACTCCTCCTGCTGACGCCCCTCCCTCAGCCTCACGGTGTCAGATCAAACACTGACAGAGAAAGCTCATGCTGACTCCTCTCCCTTAGCCACACGGTGTCAGATAAAACACTGACACAGAAAACTCCTGCTGACTTCCATCCCCCACCCTCACGGTGTTCGATCAAACACTGACTTAGAAACCTCCTGCTGACTCCTCTCACTTCGCCTCACGGAGTCAGATAAAACACTGACACGGAAACATCCTGCTCACTCCCCACTCTCAGCCTCACGGTTTCAGGGCAAACACTGACACAGAAACCTCCTGCTGACTCCCCTCCCTCAGCCTCACGGTGTCAGATCAAACACTGACACGGAATCCTCCTGCTGACTCCCATCCCTCAGCCTCATGGTGTCCGATCAAACACTAACACGGGAACCTCCTGCTGACTCCCCTCTCTCAGCCTCACGGTGTCAGATCAAACACTGACATAGAAACCTCCTGTTGACTCCCCTCCCTCAGCCTCACGGTGTCAGATCAAACACTGACATGGAAACATCCTGCTGACTCCCCTCCCTCAGCCTCACGGTGTTAGATCAATCACTGACATAGAAACCTCCTGCTGACTCCTCTCCCTCAGTCTCACGGTGTCAGACCAAACACTGACACAGAAACATCCTGCTATCTCCCCTCCCTCAGCCTCACGGTGTCAGATCAAACACTGACACGGAAACCTCCTGCTGACTCCCCTCCCCCAACCTCACGGTGTCAGATCAAACACTGACACGGAAACCTCCTGCCTTCTCCACTCCCTCAGATTCACGGTGTCAGATCAAACACTGACACGGAAACCTCCTGCTGACTCCCCTCCCTCAGCCTCGCGGTGTCAGATCAAACACTGACACAGAAACATCCTGCTGACTCCCCTCCCACAGCCTCATGGTGTCAGACCAAACACTGACACAGAAACATCCTGCTGACTCCCCTCCCTCAGCCTCACGGTGTCAGATCGAACACTGACACGGAAACATCCTGCTGACTCCCCTCCCCCAACCTCACGGTGTCAGATCAAACACTGACACGGAAACCTCCTGCTGACACCCCTCCCTCAGCCTCACTGTGTCAGATCAAACACTGACACGGAAACCTCCTGCTGAATCCCCTCCCTCAGCCTCACAGTGTCAGATCAAACACTGACACGGAAACCTCCTGCTGTCCCCCCCTCCCTCAGCCTCAGGGTATCGGTTCAAACACTGACACAGAAACCTCCTGCTGACTCCCCTCCCTCACCCTCACCGAGTCAGATCAAACACTAACACTGAATCCTCCTGCTGACCCCCCTCCCTCAGCTTCACGGTGTCAGATAAAAAATTAACACAGAAGTCTCCTGCTGACTCCCCTCCCTCAGCCTCACGTTGTCAGATCAAACACTGACGCTGGAACATCCTGCTGACATCCCTCCCTCAGCCTCATGGTGTCCGATCAAACACTAACACGGGAACCTCCTGCTGACTCCCCTCCCTCAGCCTCACGGTGTCAGATCCAACACTGACACGGAAACATCCTGCTGACTCCCCTCCCTCAGGCTCACGGTATCAGATCAAACACTGACACGGAAACATCCTGCTGAATCCCCTCCCTCACCCTCACGGAGTCAGATCAAACACTAACACTGAATCCTCCTGCTGACCCCCCTCCCTCAGCTTCACGGTGTCAGATAAAACATTAACACAGAAGTCTCCTGCTGACTCCCCTCCCTCAGCCTCACGTTGACAGATCAAACGCTGACACTGGAACATCCTGCTGTTTCCCCTCCCTAAGCCTCACGGTGTCAGATCAAACACTGACATAGAAACCTCCTGCTGACTCCCCTCCCTCAGCCTCACGGTGTCAGATAAAACACTGACACGGAAATATCCTGCTTACTCCCCTCCCTCAGCCTCACGTTGTCAGATCAAACACTGACATGGAAACCTCGTGCTGACCCTCCTCCCTAATCCTCATGGTGTCAGATCAAACACTGACACGGAAACCTCCTGCTGACTCCCCTCCCTCAGCCTCACGGTGTCAGATCCAACACTGACACGGAATGCTGACTCCTATACCCCTCCCTCAGCCTCACGGTGTTAGATCAAACACTGACATAGAAACCTCCTGCTGACTCCTCTCCCTCAGCCTCACAGTGTCAGACCAAACACTGACACGGAAACCTCCTGCTGACTCCCCTCCCTCAGCCTCACGGTGTCAGATCCAACACTGACACGGAAACATCCTGCTGACTCCCCTCCCTCAGCCTCACGGTGTCAGATCAAACGCTGACACGGAAACATCCTGCTGACACCCCTCCTCAGCTGGTGGATCATTGTCCCTCTATTGAACAACATTTGATGGAATCCCAGTTGTGGGACCCCCCACCCCCCGTCCGGCGCACCCTCTTAAAAACCTGGTAGATGCGTTTGCCAAAGTCAGATATCTTGAATCATGGCACATTATCGTAGAAGAAGATTTCAACTGTCTTATGGAACCCACTGTAGACAGAATGTCCGAAGGTCCCTCAATATCCTCGTTATAATGTAAGCAAATGGTGGATTTGTGTGCAGAACTTGAGCTGGTGGATGTCTGGCGGCACATGTACCTCACAAGTAGGGCTTTTAATATCTTCTTTAACCCGCAGAAATGCCACACCACGTTTGATTTCTTCCACATCCCTGCAGCAATCTTAGATTCAGTGGCATCCTGCACAATTGGGAATATTGCCATTTCTGACATTGCTAATTGATAAAGATTGAGGGAAATATGCGAATGTATCCCTTTATTGTTAAGACTAGTTAGTTCATTGAGTATTTCTGTAATGAATTCAGACATTTCTTAGTCATTAATTCAGATTCAACCAGTTACCCATCCATTCTATGGGAAATTGCTAAGGTTTATGCCAAGGGAATAATTATCCCTTAGGATGCAGCAGAAGAGGGAGCAGGAACGCTGATTTGAGGCACAGCTGAGGGCAGCCGAGAGGGCATACTGTGATAGACCCTCAGTGGCTAAGCTGCAGAGGATCACAATGCTTCGGTCTACGGTGAATTCCACGCTCACACAGACAGCCAAGAAGGAACTTAGTTTTGCTAAACAAAGGCTGTTTGAACACGGTGATAAGCCAGGCAGGTTTTTATTCTATCTTATCAGGAAAACGATCGCCCCTCTTAAGCCATTACCTCAATTAGGGAAGGTATTGGGATCCTTACCTTCAATTCCAAAAAGATTAATGCCTCCTGTCCGAGATATTTCTCCTAATTATTTCAGACTGAGCATTATATGGATAGATGGATTAAGATGGAGTCTATTTTCATTTTTCAGGAGTAACCCCTGAATAAATGTTGTGCCTTAATGGACTATTGTCAGCGCAGGAGGGTGTGAAGCAGCTTCAGAATGCAAAAGTGCTCGTTCCTGACAGATTTCCTCGTGAATTTTATAAATAATTTATAAACCTATTGTCAGGGCTGATGGTTTCCATGTTCCATCACTCATACAGTCACGAACCCCTCCCTCCATCCTTAAGAGAGGCTCATATCTCTCTGATGCTGCAGAAAGGAAGACCCTGGAGGATTGTGCTTCTTACACGCCAATCTCATTTTTAAATGTTGGTTTCAAAATCTTGTTTGAGACCCCTGCATTAAGGTTGGAAACTGTGCTGCCTTCGTTGCCAAAGAGGACCAAACATGCTTAAAACAGGGCCGCAGATCTTCCTACAATGTAAAGAGGTTACTCAATATGATCCAAGAGTGTCAACAACAATCTGTCCAGGGATTATTGATCTCTTTAAATGAGAGAAGGCATTTGATTGGATTGAGTGGCCGGATCTCTTCTGAACATTAGAACGGTTTGGTCTATGCAAAGTTTTTATCAAGTGGGTGAGGGTCCTTTACCGCGATCCTCTGGCTGCGGTTCTCACTAATGGTGTGCCAACCAGTAATATTAATGTTTCTCCAGGCAGCCGACAAGGCTGACACCTTTCACCATTCATGTTTACGTTGGTGATTGAGCCAATGGCGGAGACCATCTGTCAGGATGGCAACACATCTGACCCAGAAATGGGATAGAAGTCGCGTGAGATTACATTGTATGCAGATGAGGGTCTTATGTTTTTAGTCAAATCCCGCAATTTCGGTAGTTCATGTGATGCAATGCATTAATTCGCTTGTTGACTTTCCGGGCAATAAGATTAATTTTACAAAGTTGGAGGCCAAGCCTATGGGAGGTCTTAGGGAAATACCTGATACTGAGGGCAAATCCTGGTTTCCTTTTAAATGGTCACGGGGGTGGTTTCCCTATTTCAGTATATTCATTACATTTGTATTTGATCATTTTTTTTAATGTGAACTATGTTCATTTGTTTGACAAAATTAAACAAGACCTTCAAAGATGGGAGGCATTTTCAATATCCTGGCTAGGTCCGATAGCTTTTATTAAAATGAATGTCCTTCCTCATTTCCTTCACCCCGTGTGAATGCTTTCTATGATGTTTCCCAGACAGATATTTCGGAAACATAATGGCTGATTTAGCTCTTTTATTTGGCACCATAAACGATTCTTTATCTAGCTAATAAAATTGCAACTGCCCCACAAATTGTGAGGAGTAGATCTCCCCGATTAAAAGCAATCAATTACGTTTTTTTAAAATCGTATGTTCGTGCCTGGGCCGCTGAGGTCTCGGCATCAATATGGCTTGACATTGAGCGCTCTCAGACAAAGTGAACCATTATTAGTCTGATGTTCTTAGATAAAATGGCAGCATTTATGGAATATTGTCATAAAATAATGATTATCAATACTGTTAAAACTTGAAGGACAATGCGTCAGATGAGGCAATACAGCCAAAATCATGTTTCTTACCCTATAATTGGTATACCGGGGATAATGGATTCCAGGTTTAAACTGTGGGCAGCGAGGGGATACCTTGTTTGGGTGATTTAGAATTAGTAGTAACCCTACAGTGTGGAAACAGGTCCTTTGGCCCAGCAAGTCCACTTCGATCCTCTGAAGAGTAACCCACCCACATCCGTTCCCCTCCCATCTTATATTTACCCTGATTAATGCCCCAACTTACAGATCCTGGAACACGATGAGCGATTGAGCCATAGCCAAGTCATCTAACCTGCACATGTTTGTGACTGTGGGAGGAAACCGACGCAGTCACAGTTGAGACTATACTAACTCCACACAGCCAGTCACCCAAGGCTGGAACCAAACCTGTGACCCTGGTGCGGTGAGTCAGCAGTGCAAACCACTGAGCCACCACGTGTTACTTGAAGGAGAAACAATGATACCGTTTGATCAAGTAACTCGTAAGTATGGACTACGGAGTAGAAACTTCTTCTGTTTGTTTTCCAGATTAGAGATTTGATTAAAAAACACAATTTTAAAAGACACTTACAGATCCAATACAGAGAAGCAGGTGATTATTGTAGAGAATACACTCTCTGTCAGTACCCTTTACCATTTGTTGGAGTGTGTCCCCTCAGACAAGACTGTGCAGCTTCGTGACGTCTGTGCGAAAGAGTTGGGGGTTTAGATCTCTTCGGAGACATGGGAGGATATTTGTGAAAATGCCCTAAGGATTTTGATCTGAAGTAGGACCCATTCCATGCAGTTGAAACTTCTTCACAGGGTTTCTCTCAAAATTCAAAGTGGGATTATCTTCAGCGTGTCCTAAATGCAGAATGACTATAGGCACTCTTACTCATTGCATGTGGTCCTGCTGCAGGCCTCGTATATATTGGAGCACTGCGTTAGGTGTGGTAGAGTGAGTCCTGGGGACCGAATTGGAGATGGACCCGGTTTCTCTTTTCCTGGGCCTGCCCAGAAAATCTTACACAGATGCACATGGGAAAGAAAATATTTACTTTCTGGGCTAGGGAAAGTATTATGTTGTGTTGTATGTCTGAAAACTCCCCGGGTCTGTTAGGACTTTGTAAGGTCATCATGGAGAATATCCCTTTGGACTTTCACACCAACATGGTGCAACAAAAAACAGAGATCAATGTAAGTCATAGGGTCTAGAGTCATAGAGATGTACAGCATGGAAACAGACCTTTCAGTCCAACCCGTCCATGCCGGCCTGATATCCCAACCCAATCTCGTCCCACCTGCCAGCACCCGGCCCATATCCCTCCAAACCCTTCTTATTCATTCACCCATCCAAATGCCTCTTAAATGTTGCACTTGTATCAGCCTCCCCAACATCACCTGGCAGTTCATTCCATACACGTAGCACTCTCTGTGTGAAATAGTTGCCCCGTAGTTCTCTATTATATCTTTCCACTCTCACCCTATACCTTCTCGTTCTGACTCCCCGACCCCAGGGAAAAGACTTTACCTATTTATCCTATCCATGCCCATCATAATTTAGTAAAACTCTATAATGTTAGCACTCAGCCTCCGACCCTCCTGGGAAAACAGCCCCAGTTTGTTCAGCCTCTCTCTATAGCTCAAATCCTTCAATGCTGGCAACATCCATGAAATCCTTTCTGAACCCTTTCAAGTTTCACAACATCTTTCCGATAGAAAGGAGACCAGAATTGCACGCAACATTCCAACACTGGCCTAACTAGTGTCCTGTACAGCCGCAACATGATCTTACACCTCCTGTACTCTATACTCTGACCAATAACTCTAACCATCACTATCCTATCTACCTGCAACTACCCTTTCAAGGAGCTATGAACCTGCACTCCAAGGTCTCTTTGTTCAGCAACAATCCCTGCGACCTTATCATTAAGTGTAAAAGTCCTGCTAAGATTTTCTTTCGCAAAATTCAGCACCTCGCATTTATCTGAATTAAACCCCATCTGCCACTCCTCAGCCCATTGACCATTTGGTCAATCTGAGGTGACCCTCTTCGCTCTCCACTACACCTCCAATTTTGGTGTTATCTGCAAACTTGCTAATTGTACCTCTTATGCTTACATCGAAATCATTTATGTCAATGACAAAAAGTAGTGAATCCAGCACCGATCATTGTGGCACTGCACTTGTCACAGGCCTCCAGTCTGAAAACAACCCTCCACTACCACCCTCTGTCTTCTACCTTTGAGCCAGTTCTGTATCCAAATGGCTAGTTCTCCATGTTTTCCATGAGATCGAACCATGCCATTCAGTCTCCCATGGGGAACCTCATCAAAACCCTTATTGAAGTCCATATAGACCACATCTACCCCTCTGCCCTCATCAATCCTCTTTGTTACTTCCTCAAAATCTAAATCAAGTTTGTGAGACATGATGTCTCACACACAAAGCCATGTTGACTATCCCTAATCAGTCCTTGCCTTTCCAAATACATGCACATCCTGTCCCTCACGATTCCGTTCAACAACTTGCCCATCACCAACGTCAGGCCCACTGGTCTATAGTTCCCTGGCTTGTACTTAACACCCTTCTTATACAATGACACAGCGTTTGCCAACCTCCAGTCTTCCGGCACCTCACCTGTGACTATCCATATTACA
>NW_025210402.1:17943-19306 GCF_004010195.1 Chiloscyllium plagiosum
GCAGAGATTTATATAAGGTATGGCAACCCTTTTTGGATTACCGCGATACAGGCTTATCTGCCACTCTAAAAAGGGCTTTTATATAGTCATGATGATATTGTCTAATGAATCACATATTAGGAATTATGAACGTATGCATGTGTATCAGTTAATGCTCTCGAAGAACAAGAGCTATCACTTTGTTATGCTGAACCATATTATTTATTTATTATTTATTGTTTATTTTTGTTTTTCTTCTGTCCGTTTAGAGACTAACTTATTTTGTATATACATGCACATGGGTGTAACTTTGTTCAGTTATTTGAGTTGTTTTGTTATTGGTTTAATATAATAATAAAGATATCTTTTTCAATAAAAAAATTTGCTGAAGAATTAAAATGCTAATATTGATATATTAGAGTCCCAAATAACTCTTATTAGAGAGACCACTCGTGGTGGTTTACGTTGAAGGTCACCACACGGGTGATGGGGTGAGGTTGAGAGAGCATCCCCTTCATGGTAACCTCTGTCAGTGTGGGGAATTGAACCTGCGCTGGTGGCCTCCCTCTGCACCACAAACCAACCATCCAGCCAACTTAGTGGGAGACGGTGCAACTGATACACACAGAATCAGCCGCAGAAAAAGGGCAAGAGAATTTTTAATGACAAGGAAAAAGGTGTATTTGAGACAAAAATGTTCTCTGCTAGAAATTGTATTTTATAATGAGACAAGTGTTTGGAAGCTGTCTTTGGCTGAATACAATAAGGTGAGACAAGTGAAATAACCAGGATGATTAATTGTGATTGGATACCGATAACCATAAAATAAGTGCATATTTTTGATTGGTCTGTGGAAAGCATGCTGATTATTGCATGAATTTATAAATCAGATGAAATATATTGAAAGGAGAGTCCGTCCCCATGGGAAATGCCTTATGACCACATGCTGGAAGAAACCCGGGGTATGAAGTGTCTGAGAATCGTCTGCTCGGTAACAGGAACAGGTTGAATGACTGAAAGTTCCTGTAACATGGAGTTGCGAAAACCATCAGATCACCCCTAAACGTATTGAATATTGGAACATATTTGAAGTACTGAATGGCCTCATGATGGATTTTAATTGTGTGTGATTTGAAAAACGAACATCTCTACTCCATCCTCTTTCGTGTTACACACTGGGGCACAGCCGTTTTCCTGAAACTGGGAATAAGTTGGAATAATACCTAGAATATCCCATAATTGGCATTCCCCAGAATATCCTATAACTATGTGGGGGGCATTAGAAAGGCAAGAGAGAAAGAGAGAGAAGGTGAGAGTGGTGGACCATGAGCCTTGTTCGAGGTCGGTGCTCTAACAGATATACAGTGAGTGTGAGGGATCAGAG
>NW_025210403.1:0-4584 GCF_004010195.1 Chiloscyllium plagiosum
ACTGTCAGAGGGTCAGTACTGTGGGAGAGCTGAACCGTCGGATGATCAGTACTGAGGGAGTGCTGCACTGTCAGAGGGTCTGTACTGTGGGAGAGCTGCATTGTTGGAGGGTCAGTACTGAGGGAGCACCACGCTGTCAGAGAGTCAGTGCTGTGGGAGAGCTGCTCTGTCAGAGGGTCAGAACTGAGGGAGAGCTGCACTGTCAGAGAGTCAGTACTGTGGGAGAGCTGCACTGTCGGATGATCAGTACTGAGGGAGTGCTGCACTGTCAGAGGGTCAGTACTGTGGGAGAGCTGCACTGTGAGAGGGTCAGTACTGAGGGAGTGCTGCACTGTCAGAGGGTCAGTACTGAGGAAGCACTGCATTGTGAGAGGATCAGTACTGAGGGAGTGCTGCACTGTCAGAGTGGCAGTACTGAGGAAGTGCTGCACTGTCAGAGGGTCAGTACTGAGGGAGTGCTGCACTGACAGAGGGTCAGTACTGAGGAAGTGTCTGTACGGAGGGAGTGCCGTACTGTCAGAGGGTCAGTACTGTGGAAATGCTGCACTGTCAGAGGGTCATTACTGAGGGAGTGCTGCACTGTCAGAGGGTCAGTACTGTGGGAGAGCTGAACTGTCGGATGATCAGTACTGAGGGAGTGCTGCACTGTCAGAGGGTCTGTACTGTGGGAGAGCTGCATTGTTGGAGGGTCAGTACTGAGGGAGCACCACGCTGTCAGAGAGTCAGTGCTGTGGGAGAGCTGCTCTGTCAGAGAGTCAGTACTGAGGGAGAGCTGCACTGTCAGAGGGTCAGTACTGTGGGAGAGCTGCACTGTCGGATGATCAGTACTGAGGGAGTGCTGCACTGTCAGAGTGGCAGTACTGAGGAAGTGCTGCACTGTCAGAGGGTCAGTACTGACGGAGTGCTGCACTGTCGGAGGTTCAGTACTGTGGAAATGCTGCACCGTCAGAGGGTCAGTACTGAGGGAGTGCTGCACTGTCTGAGGTTCAGTACTGTGGAAATGCTGCACTGTCAGAAGGTCAGTACTGAGGGAGTGCTGCTCTGACAGAGGGTCAGTACTGTGGGAGAGCTGCACTGTCGGAGGGTCGTACTGAGGGAGTTCTGCACTGTCAGAGGGTCTGTACTGTGGGAGAGCTGCATTGTTGGAGGGTCAGTACTGAGGGAGCACCACGCTGTCAGAGAGTCAGTACTGAGGGAGAGCTGCTCTGTCAGAGAGTCAGTACTGAAGGAGCACTGCACTGTGAGAGGGTCAGTACTCAGGGATTGCTACATTGTGAGAGGGTCAGTACTGAGGGAGTGCTGCACTGTCAGAGTGTCAGTACTGAGGGATTGTCGCACTGTAAGAGGGTCAGTTCTGAGGGAGTGCTGGACTGTCAGAGGGGAAGTTTGAGGGAGGGCTGCACTGTCAGAGGATCACTACTGAGGGAGTGCTGCACTATCAGGGGGGTCAGTAATGGGGGATTGCCGCAACGTTAGAGGGTCAATCTGGGGGCAGTGCTGCACTGTGAGAATGTCAGTACTGAGGGAGTGCCACACTGTCAGAGGATCATGACTGAGGGAGTGCTGCACTGTCAGCGCATCAGTCTGGGGGATACCTGCATTGTAAGAGAGTCAGAACTGAGTGAGTTCCACACTATCAGATGGGCTGAATGGCCTATTTTCTGCTCCCATGTCTTGTGGTCTATGAGGAATATCTGAAATTGTTCAGTACATTTCTGCCTCTGCTTCCTACATACCCTGCTTAGCAGGGATTCCCACGTCCAGATTCCAAAGACTGTGTTCAAACAGACCGTCTTCATTTGGTTACCCCCCGCCCCCTTTCCCAGGGATCAAGTTTTCGTTTCGTGTGAATGACCTGCCAGCTCAAAGGGATATTTTCATGCTGCAGGGCTGAGGTTTATTCCTCAGCTTCCGTCTGCTCATCCCAAATGAATCCTACTGCCCCACACTCAACACAGTCGTGTGTTCCTTATTTCTGAGCTTCCCAATGCTCATCCACATCCAGAATTACATCCCACACTCCTCCAAATCGTATCACAGTCTAATTGCCTGGGAGCGAGGAGTGCCACGAGAAGAAATAAAAATATGAAAGGACTTTACAGTGACATTAAGGGTGAATTGAGAATGAGAGAAAGAGTAGGTTGTGGAACACAGTGACAATTTGTGCATGGACCCAGAGGCTGTAGTGAATGGATGCATTTTGTCAATGCTCATTGGGACAGGGTTGGTATGAAATCGTGGAGATGTTCTCTGATACAATGAAATGTATTAGCATATATATAGAGAGAGATGGTTATGAGTGGTCTGGCCTTCTTACAACCCAATAAATCTCCAAAGACGGTGGAAATGTATCTCAGTATACCGAACGAGGTGATGGATGAACTAGCAGGTACACTTGCAAACATTTTCAAATCCTCTCTGGCCACAGGAGAGATGTCATCAGACTGACCATGTGGTGCTGTTATTCAAGAAGGAGCATGGGATGCACCAGGAAGCTACAGGCCAGTCAGGCTAATATCGTGGGTGGGGCGTCTGTTGGAAGCAATTTTGGGAGATAGAATTATTCAGCATTTAAAGAGACTGGAGTTCATGAAGAACATCAGAATGGTTCTGTTAAGGGGAGGTCAGGTCTGACCAATGGGATTGCACTTTTTAAGGAAGTGACCAGAGGTGTAAATAAGGGCAATGCTTTCCTGTCGCCTGCTTGGAGGTCAGTAAGGCTTTTATCAGGATCCATACTGGAAACTGATAGTGAACGTAAAAACTCAAGATCCAAGGAATTTGGTGCAGAATGCTGAGTGGCAGGAAGCAGACAGTGATGGCCCAATTATAAATCTCTGTCTGTTCATGTCTCACTGTTGGGGTCTTGCTGATGTGGTTGATAGAAAAGATTTAGGTTTGAATGGTGGAGGGTTAATCATTGGGTTCATGAATGATATGGGGATTGGTTGGGTGATAAATACTGAGGATGATAGCCTTAGGTTATAGAAGGATGTAGATGGCCTTGTCAGATGGACCGATCAGTGACAACGGATGAGGTGCCTGAAGACTGGAGGGTGATTCATGATGTGCCATTATTGAAGTAAGGCTGCAAGGAGCAGCCATTGAACTGTGGAGCTGTGAGCCTGATGGTAATGGTGGATAAGCTGTTGGAGGGCATTCTGAGAGACAATTTACATGCATTTAGAAAATCAATAATTGATTAGGGATGGTCAGCTTGGCTTTGTTTGTGGAAATGATGTGTCCAACTTGCTAGAGTTTTTGAAGGGATGACCAAGAAGACAGATGAGAAGGTTTCACATGGGAGATTGCTTAGCAAAAGGTTAGTTGAGATGGCATCCAAGGAGAGAGGACAGCACGGTGCCTCAGAGGTTTGATTCTAACTCCCGGTGACTGTCTGTGTGGAGTTTACACATTCTCTCTGTATCTGTGCGGGTTCCCTCCAGGTGCTTCAGTTTCCTCCCACCGCCCAAAGATGCCATGGGAAATGCAGAATTACAGGGATAGAGTAGAGGATGTGAGTCTGGGTGGGATGCTGTTCAGACAGTCAGTGTGGAGCCAATGGACGGAATGGCTTGCTTCTACACTGTAGGAATTCTAAAATTAATGCAGAGAGACAAGTCATGTTCTGGGGACCTGGGCTTCAATCTTGGACAGGGGTGGATGTGGGTCCTTACAGTCTGAAGGGGTTTGAACGCAATCTGAGGGGGAAGCTGGGTTGAGCCCTGAGTCCTGAAGTATTGAGGATGTGAATGTTTTGTGGAGCTACTGTCTGAGGGGCTTTGGGGGTTAAACATAACAAAGTGGTGCTTTCTTAGATATTGAGGGAGCACTTTCTGAGGTACTGAGGGAGCATTTTCAGATGTATTGATGGAGTACTATCTGAGGTATTGATGGAGCACTATCTGAGGTGATGAGGGAGAACTATCTGAGGTATTGAGCGAGCACTTTCTGAGGTACTGAGGGAGCACTATCTGAGGTATTGAGGGAGAACTATCTGAGGTACTGAGGGAGAACTATCTGGGGTATTCAGGGAAAATATCTGAGGTACTGAGGGAGCACTATCTGGTGGTACAGAGTGCAGAGGATAGAAAGGAACAGATGCAATTTCCTGATAATTTCCTCAGGGTCCCCGAGGCGCTCTGGTGTTGTAATTTGAAATGGAAGCCACTCCCCATTTCAGAAGATTCAGATCATTTTACACAATCAGTGAAAAATAACAGCAGCATGTGTCTGAAACATGGTTTGGAGGAAAGCTTTCATCAATCTATTGTCACTTGTTGCTTGGAGACGTTTTAGAAAAGCAGGCACTCAAACAGACTAATGCTGTCGATGCAAGAGGTGGTGCACAGGAAGATCCAACAAGTCTCTGCAGGTGCTGTCTGTCTCCCTGGAGCAGTCATCATGTGAAATCATTTCTCCATCAAAACCTCAACCATGCCTTTAGAGCCCTGTGTGTGTGTATGTGAGTGCGAGAGAGAAATAGTCAAAGAGAGAGAGAGAGAGAGAGACTGTCCGTGTTTATGTGTGTGAAAGAGTGGATGCATGTGTATCTCTGTGTGTCTGTATATGTGTGCATGAGAG
>NW_025210403.1:17763-19313 GCF_004010195.1 Chiloscyllium plagiosum
AAGTGTAGCTACTCCAGTTTCACAACGGTCCGAATATACACCCAGTTCATGTGTCCAGTATTCCCCGTGTCTCGGTCCACTGTCTTTGAGACTTCATTCCATCTATTCAGGATTTCAGTTTTTAAAATGGAAACTTCCCTTCCTGATCGTCTTCGTATACACCCTCACATTGCTCCCGCTGCTGCGAATGGAGGCCACTGAGTCACGAGTTACGTATTTCAGAGGAGCATTTAGACTTCTTTGATAAAGTGACCTGGAGTATTGACAAAGGAAGTGTGGGAGATGCAGTCTATATGGATTTCAGTTCGGCCTTTCATAAGTGTAGTCGGGTGCTCTGGAAGGTTAGATCGATTTGGAGTCTAGAAGGAGCTAGCAAATTGGACATACATTGGATTAATGATAGGAAGCAGAGCGTAATATTGGAAGAATTATATTGAGTGTGGGTTCTTGCACTCCCTTTGTGATTTCTTAATTAAAAAACCTTTTTCTCTCATTTTAATTACACTTCACTCCCACGCTTCTGATCTTCGGACACTCGGTACGGAGAATTTAGGGTAGATCAGAGGACCTCCTCGTGGGTCTGCTGCTCGGCCTGGCCAAACTGACCATAACCAGGTCCAGGCAGCAAGCCATGGAGGAGGTCGCTAGGGCCGTCTGGCTGCCCCTCTTCCACGTTTATGTTAGAGCCCTGGTGTCTGGAGAAGAATCACACAGTGTCCACCAACACCCTTGAGCTGTTCAGGGAGTAGTGGATGCCGCAGGGAGTGGAGTATATCATTTTCCCCTCCAATTCTATTTTGATGTAATCCCTTCCCTCCCCTTGACTGTCTGATCACACAGCATTGCCCTTTGATGTGAAGGCCACTGCTTGTCGCTGGCCACTTGTGTGTTTCTTTTCTTCTTGGTGGTGGAAATTTAATAATGATTTGTACACCTTATGTCTTTCACTGTGTCACACACCTGCACAGACACACACACAACATCGCTGCTGCGGGAAAATAAGCACTCCTGCAGTTAGGCGGTAGTATGTGTGGTTATTAAAAAATTAAGGTGGACTGTTAAAAAACAGAAATGTCAGATATCCTTTTCAACCTAAAAAAGAAGAAAAAAAGGATAATAGTGGAAGGATGCTTGTCTGTCTGGAGGCATGTGACTGGTTGGGTGTCTCCAGGGTCAGTGCTGGGTCTATTGCTGTTTGTTATCTATATCAATGATTTCGATGAGAATATATAAGGCATGACTGGTAAATTGGCAATTGACACTGAACCAGGAATTATAGTGTATACTAAGGAAGGTGTTCGGTAATTGCAGCAGGAACTTGATCATCTGGGGAAGGAAAGTGAGAATTGGCATATGGTATTGAATATTGAAAAGTGTGAGGTTCTGCTCTTGGGAAGTTAAATCAAGGTAGGAGAATGGTAGGGCATTAAGAAGTGCAATAGAGCAGAGGGGCCTTGGAGTTCAGGTGCACGGTTCTCTGAAAGTGGAATCACTGTGCAGAAGCTTTTGGCAATCTAGCATTTATCAGCCAGGGTATTGAGTATAGAAGA
>NW_025210404.1:0-17667 GCF_004010195.1 Chiloscyllium plagiosum
CATTGCTAAATTAGAGGCACAGAGTCATAGAGACGTACAGCATGGAAACAGACCCTTCCGTCCAACTCGTCCATGCCGACCAGATATCCCAACCCAATCTAGTCCCACCAGCCAGCACTCAACCCATATCCCTCTAAACACTTTCTAATCAGAAACCCATCCAGACGCCATCTAAATGTTGCAATTGTACCAACCTTCACCACTTCCTCTTGCAGTTCATTCCATACACGTACCAGCCTATGTGTGAAAAAGTTGCCCCTTACGTCACTTTTATATTTTTCCTTCCCAACCTAAACCTATGCCCTCTCGTTCTGGACTCCGCCACACCAGGGAAAATACCTTGTCTATTTCCTCATTCATTCCCCTCATGATTTTATAAACCTCTGTTAGGTCACCCCCTCAGAAGCCGACGTTCCAGGGAAAATATCCCTAACGTATTCACCCTCCACCTATAGCTCAAACCCTCCAACCTTGGCAACATCCTTGTAAATCTTTTCAGAACCCTTTCAAGTTTCACAACATCCTACCGATAGGGAGGAGACCAGAATTGCACAAATATTCTAAAAGTGGCCTAACCAACTTCCTGTACAGCCGCAACACGACCTTCCAACCACTGTACTCAATGCTATGATCAATTAAGAAAACCATACCAAATGCCTTCTTCACTATCTTATCTATCTGTGACTCTACTTTCAAGGAACAATGAACCTGCACTCCAAGTTCTCTTTGTTCAGCAACATTCCCTTGGACCTCACAATTAAAAATATAACTCCTGCTAAGATTTGCTTTCCCAAAATGCAGCATCTCTCATTTACCTAAATTAAACTCCATCTACCACTCCTCAGCCCATTGGCCCATCTGATCAAAATCCCATTGTAATCTGAGGTAACCTTCTTCACTGTCCACTACACCTCCAATGTGGGTGTCATCAGCAGATTTACTAACTATATCTCTTATAGTCACATGAAAATCATTTATATGCATGACTATAAGTAGTGGATCCAACATCGATCCTTGTGACAGTCCACTGATCACATGCCACCAGTCTGAAAAACAACTCTCCACCACCACCCTTTGTCTTCTATTTTTAGCCAGTTCTGTATCCAAATGGCTAGTTCTCCCTGTCTTCCATGAGATGTAATCTTGCTAACCAGTCTCCCATGGGGAACCTTATCGAATGCCTTACTGAAGTCCATATAGATCACGCCCAGTGCTCTGCCCTCATCAATCCTCTTTGTCACTTCTGCAATAAACTCAATCAGGTTTGTGAGACATGATTTCCCATGCACAACACCATTTTGACTCTCCCCAATGAGTCCTTGCCTTTCCAAATACATGTACATCCTGTCCCTCAGGATTCCCTCCAACAACTTGGCCACCACTGACGTCAGGCTCACTGGTCTATAGTTCCTGGCTTGTCCTTACCACCTTTCTTAAACAGTGGCACCACTTTCGACAACTTCCAGTCTTCTAGCAACTTACCTGTGACTATCAATGGTACAAGTATCTCAGGAAGAGGCTCCGCAATCTCTTGTCTCACTTCCCACAGAGTTGTAGGGTAAACCTGATCGATCAGGTCCTTGGTATTTATCCACTTTTATGCGTTTCAAGACATCAGCACGTCCCCCTCTGTAATAAGGACATTTTTCAAGATGTCACCATCTATTTCTCTGTATATCGACATCTCCCACGTCTTTCTCCTGAGTAAACATTGATACAAAATATTCGTTTAGTATCTCCCCATCTCCTGCGGCTCCACACAAAGGCACCTTGCTGATCTTTGAGGGCTCTATTCTCTCCCTATTTACCCTTTTGTCCTCAATGTACTTGTAAGATCCTTTTGCTTCTCCGTAACTCTATTTGCGAAAGCTAATTCATGGCGCCTTTTTGCCTTCCTGATTTCCCTCTTTAGTATACTCCAACTTCCATTATACTCTTCTGAGGATTCACTCGATCTATTCTGCTTGTACCTGACATATGCTTCCTACTTTCTCTTAACTAGACCCTCAATTTCTTTAGTCATTCAGCATTCTCTATACCTACCAGCCTTTCCTTTCACCCTAACAAGAATATACTGTCTCTGGACTCTCGTTATCTCATTTCTGTACGCTTTCCATTTTCCAGCCTCCCTTTCCCTGCGAACATCTGCCGCCATCAGCTTTTGAAAGTTCTTGCCTAATAACGTCAAAATTGTCCTTTCTCCAATTTAGAACTTCAACTTTAAGTCCTGATCTATCCTTTTCCATTGTTAATTTAAAACTAATAGAATTGTTGGCAAATAGCTGAAGCTCACACATTTCAGTGAGCAATTAAATCAATTAATTATATTTAAATTTGTAAGAATGATAAGAAGATTTGATTATTCAATCATTTGCTCACTCTCAATATGCAATCAGTCAGAGGTCAACCACTTGGCAAATGATAGAGCGACAATGTATGTATTTGAATACTGAGATTCGATGTGTAATTGTGATCAGCAAAATAGTCAGACAACATGCTCTTTTTCGATACTAAACAAAATGTGTATTTTTTACTTTTGAATCATAAAAGGTTGTTTGCTTTTAAAATTTAATTCTATCAATGTAGAATCAATGTAATTGTTTTCAGAGATGGTGCAGTTATTGTTCAGTTGAATGATTTTAGCTCATATCTGATTATTGCCCAATTCACAAACATGGCAGCTCCTGATTATTGCTCAGGCCAGTAAACCCATCACTTTACATCATAGCCGACATTAAAAGACGATTCCAAAAGGCCTGAATTCGGGTACAGTGCTACTGGCTCTTACAGCTGCCTGTGGCACTGAGTGAGACACTGGCCTGCTCCTGAATCTGATCAGACAGGTTCCAACCTGGGTCAGGGAAGTCATTCAAACATTCCCTCGCAGAGATCCATTCAGAATGCAATTTGGACAGGAGGAAACTAGCCAACAGCCTATCACTGCTCACAGTGTAGCTACAAATGCTTTCCAAATTAGATACCATTGACTGACCAGGAACCAAATGTTACACATTCGTCCTCATTCAGAGCCTGGCCCAGGGAGCAGATGTATGGACATGGTGTGTCAGAATCACAACACACAAATTACTTATGGTGATGACAACTGGCTTGTCCCCGAGACTCCATACATCTGCCCCCTGGACCAGATACTGGGTGAAAATGTTCACAATTGACAGTCTTCTGCAGGATCTTGTGTCTCACAGTGAACCCTCTGAAACTATATTCAATAAATTAACCTTCACATTCACTAGTATCAAAATAAAATTATACATGTCTGTGGATGGTCAGATACTAATTCATAGGTCACCCAGCAGAATGTATCTGAAGAAACCAGGAGCAAACATCAAGCCAAGAATCACTTTAATAACAGAACTTGGTGGATATTTTCTGGTCGAGGTAACCATGCATATTGTGCTGACACTCAGGTGAATATAACAATGCACACCAGAACTGAATGTCTTGGTCTAACGCCCCTCCCCAGCTTCCTGACCCCACACACCTCACTCCCTCGCACACCTCACTCCCGCAAACATTCACCAACTGATGAGAATCCACAAACTGAGTGAAACTTGGCACATAAAACAGTACAGCACATTCGAGCCCTTCAGCCGTCCATGTTCTGCTGGTCTTTTATCCTACTCTAAGATCAGACTAACCTACATAACCTCCAATGTAATAACTTCCATATGCCGATCCAAGAGCCTTCTTAACTATCCCTAATGTATCTGACTCTACTCCCACTGCTGGCGGTGCATTCCGCCCACTCACCACATTCTGAATAAAGAACCTACCTCTGATATTTCCTCTAAACCTTCCTCCAGTCACCTTAAAGTCATGCCCCATGGTGATAGCCATTTCTGCCATGGGAAAAGGCTCTGGCTATCAACTCTGTCGAAGTCTTTCAACATCTTGTACACCTCTATCAAATCACCTCTCATCTTTCTTCGCTCCAGTGTGAAAAGCCCTCACTCCCTCAACTTTTCTTCCTAAGACATATCCTCCTGTGAAGGGAATATGCTAAAACATCGACTCTCCTCTACCTCAGATGCGGCCTGACCTGTTATGCTTTACCAGCGCCACACATTGACGTACGTAAATTAATTGGCCACAAGAATATGTCAGGGACTATGAATCCTGCAGAAATAAATCACTTCATGATCTCCGAAAGCCTGTCCCCCATTGATAATACACATGTTGAATATGGGTGTGTGCAGCTTCACCCCTCCATCTACTGAAACTCAGTAGCAGCAACACCTGCCATCTATATGATGTTCTGCAGAAATTTCCCAAGGCTCCTTATAACGTACCTCTGAAGTCCGATCATCAAGAGGGACAAGGGAAGCAGATACATGGGACCCCCACCATGTTCGCGTTCTGTTCCAAGCCACATTCCATCCTGAGTGGGAAGTATATTGCTGTTCCTTCAGTGTCACTGTTTCAAGGTCCCTCCAGAATGGTTATGGAAGTCTAACTATAACACATGGACTGCAGTAGTTCAGTGCAGCAGCTCACCACCACCTTCTCAAGGGCAACAAGGGACTGACAATAAATACTGACACAATCATATTCTATGAATAAATTAAAATGAAAAATATTTTCCAAACATGCCCAATGCTGGACACTATGCTTTAGGTTTTGAGAGCTCAGGCTGGTTGAGTTCAGTCCGTAACTTGCTTGTTGTGAACAGCTGCAAGGATAACCCAACAGTCTCTCAGAGGCATGGCCTACATACCGAGCATCACACAGACATTGACATTCACACCCAACATTACTGAGCTCTGAGATAGACGTAAGCAATTCAAAATGTACTCATATCTGACTGACATGTTTAAACACACAGTGATATTGTTACCACAAAGATGATTATGAGTGAGTATTACCAGGGAGAAAGTGAGGATTGCAGATGCTGAAGATCAAAGTAAAAAAATGTGGTTCTGAAAAAGCACAGCCGTTCAGGCAGCATCTGAGGAGCAGGAGAGTCGACTATTAGTTCACAACATTAATACAAAGGAAAATAATTGCATATTTTCAAAGTTCTTACACTTAATAATAATGTGACCTTGGGTGTGGGAATGAGATTCATCATTCCAATGTTCCTTACTGTGAGTTGTACACTGTTTTCTTCATATTGTTGTTATAAAAGTGAACGGAATAAGTGGGTGGATGTTGTGCATATTGCACAATCTAAAACTTGGTATTATGTAAGGATGACGGACCTTCAGTAAAGGGACTTTGCTGTTAATGGTTAGAACAATGCTGCAAACATGTAAACAGAAATTTCCAGCTCAAGGCATACACAAGGACGTTGGGCTAGTATCAATGGAGCTGCACAATTCTGTTTGGATACTGACATTGTGGGGCTAACATACACTGGTTATCGTTTATGAGGGATTCAATGTAAGATGCCATCACCTTTATAACACCTTCATTCAGGATCGGGTCCAAGGTACAGAATTACGGAGTTCAGGGACACAGCAGAAGGGATATACTTGCAAGACATGGTTGTTTGCAGGTCATTGTTACAAATGTTGAACTGCATCTGGACCAGCTCCATGTGCTAGTCCATTGAACAGTCTGGCCCACACACATCTCCCTGTTGCTCAGGTATGTCTCTAACCAGTCTATTGTGAGGGATTGTGAAAGTAACTGCCCAGATCCAGTTTGGAAGCTCCATGGACAGATTTTGGAGATGGCCAGTGTTTTGGAGGTCATGGCGAGGGCCAGTAAAACTGAGTCTGAATTCAGGCTTTTCCTCAAAGTCATTTCCAACAGCTTTACTGCCTGCAAGATGGTGTGTTTACTGATGTGAACATGAATCGGCTGTTTACTACAGTCACTCAATTGTGTAATAGTTAGGTGTGCGCTCTGGTAATTCAATTATTGTTCACTTCAATTGTTTTCAACTGAAAAATAATGATGTTTGGTTTATTTTAAAATTTGTAAGAAATAAAGTGATATTAACTCTTCACTATACAAAATGTAAAATTGATCTGTTGCATATTTCCCACAGACTAATCAAGCAACAGTCAGATATTGTCTGGAAAGCAAGATTATGTGAACAGGACTATGTCCCAGTCAACATCACCATCCTCTCTGGTAGGTTCTGTCCCACTGAAAGGACACAGCCAGGCAGAAGAGGGCAGCTCCTTGGCATATAGTCAGTATAGGGCCGCATGGTGGCTCAGTGGTTAGCATTCTGTCTTACAGCACCAGGGATCCACGTTCGATTCCAGCCTTGGGTAACTATGTGTAGTTTTCAAATTCTCCCCGTGTCGGCAGTCGGGCGGGGGTTCCACCCACAGTCCAAAGATATGCAGCTCAGGTGAATTGGCCATGGTGGTGGATTGCTCTTTGGAGGGTTGGTGTGGACTGGTTGGCCCGAAAGCTCTGTTCCCACACTGCAGGGAATCTAATATAATCATAGTGCTCAGAATTGATGCTGGATCCTGTGGCGGTTCGACTACTCTGTGGAAGGTTATGGGGAACCTATAAAAGAGAAACATATAATTGATCACATCATCACCGATCTGCCTACTGCAGATAGACCCCTCCATTTCATATATCGGTAACAATGTTCACTGCACAGTCCTTATGGGGAGCAAGGGCTAACTTCACATTTTGCAGACCCTCCTCACCGTGATATGTGCTGAATGGTACAGACTTTAAACATATTAAGCAACCAATGACCATGCATCCATGAGGCACAATGGCCCATCGGAAGCAGCAGGATCATCTTCTGCACAACTCATGCAGTCTGCAATTTCCTGGACCGACATAACTCCCTTTGTACAGTAACCATCACGGCCCGACATACCTCCCACTGTACAGTAACCATCACGGCCCGGCATACCTCCCAACGTATAGTAACCATCACGGCCCGGCATACCTCCCACTGTACAGTAACCATCACGGCCCGATATACCTCCCACCCTAGGGCGCATTAAAAGCGGCATGGTGGCTCAGTGTTTAGCACTGCTTCCTCAGAGCCCCAAGGCCCTCGGTTCGCTTCTGGTCTTGGGCGACTGTGTGTGAAGTTTACACATTCTCCACACCCCGCCCCCGTGACTATGTAGGTTTCCTCCCATAGTGCAATGATGTTCAGGCCAGGTGAATTGGCCATACTTAAGTGTTTTAGGCAGAGGGAAACGGGTGTGGGTGGGTTACTCTTCGGAGGGTTGGTTTGGACTGGTTGGGCCGAAGGGCCTATTTCCACATTGTAAGGAATGTAATCAACTCTCCAAGGTTCAAGTCAAGAAATTGATGGAATAATCACTTGTCTGAATGAGTGCAGCTCCAACAGTACTCTAGTATGGACTTATTAGCAACAGGCAACACAGTTGCATGGGGAGGATCATGTCTCATAAACTTGATTGATTATTTTGAGGAAGTGACAAAAATGATTGATGAGGGCATGGGACTGGATGTTGGCCGTTTGGACCTTAGCAAGGCCTTTAATATGGTTCCTTATGGCGGGCTCATACAGAAGGTGAAGGTGAAATGGGATCAGCGTCAGTTAGTAAGATGGATAGAGAACTGCTTGGCCATAGATGACAGAGTAGTGGTGGAAGAAGTGTTTTTGTGACTGGAGATCTGCAAATAGATTGGCGGAGTTGCAGATTGTGAGGATGATTGCCAGAGAATACAGCAGGATATAGTTCAGCTGCAGACTTGGATAGAGAAAAAACAGATGTAACTTTATCTGGACAATTGTGACGTGATGCGTTTTGGAAGGTCTAATGCAGGAGAGAAGTATGAAGTGGATGGAAAAACTACTGATTGCATCAACATCCGAAGGGATCTTGGTGTACAGCTCCACAGTTCCCTGAAAGTGGCAACACAGGTGGATAGGGTGATCAAGAAGACTGACGGCAAACTTGCAGACAGGCATCGGAGCATGCAGTATAAAAATTAACAGGTCACATTGCAGTTGTAGAGAAACGTAATTCAAGGTACATTTAGAATATCATGTACAGTACTGGTTGCCACACGATGTTGAAGTGTTGAAGAGTGTATGGAAATGTTTTACTAGCATGTTGTCTGGTTTGGAGGGTATTAGCCAGAAGGAGAAATTGAACATACGTGGTTTGTTTGCACCTGGGCATCATTGGCTATTGGGCTACCTGATAGATAGTTACAAAATTATCAGAGGCATAGATAGAAGGACAGTTAGAGGCTTTTTCCCAGAGTAGAAATATCAATTACTCAAGACCGTAGGTTTTAGGTAAAAGGGAGAAAGTTCAGGAGATGTGATAGGTAAGTTTTCTTTTGCTGTTCCAGTCAGAATGTGGAAGTGCCTGGAATGCACTGCTGGAGGGGAAGAAGCAAATATAGCAAGGTTTAAGAGTATGAGTATGGCAGATGTATGAGTAAGTAGGGAATAGAATGACATCGAAGGTATCGGATCAAAAACTTTTGATTTAACTTTGGAATGGCATCATGTGTCAGTGAGGGCTTGCTGAGCTGAAGGGCCTGTTCCTGTGCTGGACTATTCTTTAAGTCAAGGTTTGAGCGCGGGAGTGGCGAGATGCTGACTGAGTGATGACTGATGATCAACAGCCACAATGTATTGTGGATCCCCCCCACCCCACTCATCAACTTGCAGCTTCATATCCTCCTCCACTGTGGGGAAACTCAATATGGAGAATTTGACATGAAAGTCAGACCTGGTACCTAGTGACTCCATCTCGCTCCTCGTTCCTGCAGACTTCTATCCTGGACACCAATGTCTCAGGGGACACTGCATGTACTCCACACCCACCAATGCTGGTATCTGTCACATGCCAGCCTCACCATACCATCCCAGCACATCTCCGACCCACTGACAGTACGCTTCTGTACTTCAATGCTGCAGCTCAGGGTGCACTGACAACTCTCATTGCAATGCTGCTGCACAGACACTATGCTCAGGGACACACACCCAGCTCATGGCCTGTCCCTCTGGGCTGCTCACTCCGTGTTTGTACGCACTCAATGTGGCTGCAAGGACACTGTGCTCAAGAACACCCACCCAGCTCATGGATTGGCCCTCTGGGCTGCTCATTTCGTTTTTATACATTCACGTTGAGCGGTCTTGAATGCTCACAGAATTAGTGACTTGTCTCACCCTGCCCTCAACAGTGTTTCCCCTCAGCTAGAGCTACCAGGCTCACCCGCCTGCTGTATTGCCTTGATGTTTAGCACAGACACAAACCGAGAAAGCTGAATATCATTGTCCATCGACAGTCATAGTGCCAAGCACACTGAGTCAAGGTGAGTCTCAGATCCCAGTCCGGGAGCTTAGACACGGTCAGTCAGCCTCTCGTGGTTGTTCGGGTCAGGATCCTTCCCCTGTGACGGGGTGAGGAGCTGAATGTTGGGCTGTCACATACCCTCTTGGCTCTATCTGCTCTATTGTGGGATAGTTCCTCCTGGAATGAGACAATTATCAAGAGGTATTAGGGAGATGGAAGTGGTTGGTACAGCTGTTAGTTCTGGGACAGCTGAGGGGAAGGTGGATAGGTGTTCTGAGTGAGTGAGTGGGCAGCACAGACACCAGGCAGAGCTGGTGAGCGGGACAGAGAAGAAGTTAGAGAGAAACCGAGAGAAGGTGCTGCATTTAGTGAGAGTAGGAGAACATGAGTCTTGGTGGGAGGTGGGTGCAGTAACAGAGAGAGAGAGGGCAAGGTCACAAAGTGCAGATGGTGGCACTTACCCTGGTCACTGACGTCCTTCCTACACTGTTGGGCATTCACCCAGAAGGATGGCACCTCACTGACCCACGGGTCAATCTCAGACAAGCTAGCAAGTCTGGTGTCATGGATTCCCCTGCCAGTCATAGAGTCATAGAGATGTTCAGCAGGGAAACAGACCCTTCAGTCCAAAGCATCCATGCCGACCAGATATCCCAACCCAATTCAGTCCCACCTGCCAGCACACGGCCAATATCCCTCCAAACCCTCCATATACATATACCCATCCAAATGCCTCTTAAATGTTGCAATTGTACCAGCCTCCACCACATCCTCTGGCAGATCATTCCATACACGTACCACCCACTGCGTGAAACATTTGCCCCTTAGGTCTCTTTTATATCTTTCCCCTCTCACCCTAAACCTATGCCCTCTAGTTCTAGACTCCCCGACCCCAGGGAAAAGACTTTGTCTATTTATCCTGGAGGACGATAATGTCCCTGTCCTGCACCATGCCATCCACCAGAACCTCAGGGGCTCAGCCACAAAGTAGGGCCCTCAGTTTACTACCTTTGCCAATCTACCACTCTCCCCCCCCACCCCCTCTCCCCACCCCCACAACCCCGCCGTCATGCCCAGGGCAGTTTCGGACTGACAATCCAAGAGTGTAATGACTTTTTTAAAAATGGCATCTGTAACAGGGAATCCGGTGCATTCTGGGATATCAAGGCAGTGGGCAGTTTTTACACTTATAACAAAAACGGAAAGTAATCATTGGGCTCGTATCAGATGAAAGAAGGGACATAGAGGCAGGGCAGCTAGTTAACGAGGCAGATTCAGGATGTTGTTATTATGAGAACATTCACTTAGACTTATGGAGACAAACCCTCCATGAAACTGAGAGAAATGAGATTGGCCAAGTCAAAGGATTCAGACCCTTGTCTTGTGCAGATTTTGTTGTCCAAACTATTGGAAGTTATAAACTTAGAGACAGAACCTATAAAGGAGATTCACATCATTGAAAGAAGCTGGGGAGAAATGTCCCCTGCCACGTTTGCTCATTGTTCATCATTTTCTCACTGAATAGAGGCAAAGTGTCAGAGACCTGCTGATATTTTAGCTTAGTTTATTATGAAGCAAGGGGCAGACTGAATAGTTACAGATCGGAATTCTGCGAGCCAGAAGAATGGACCCTTAGAAAATCCCAAAGGAATTCAGGGCTGTCAGCCTGAATTTCTGCAGCGAAATCTGTATGTAATTAATCGGGCAGTTTGGTTTTCATGCAGAGAATCGTACAGTTAATGTGACTTACTTGATTTGATGAACGAACACATAGCAGTCTGCTAAAAAATGGAAGCTATGAGCTCCAGTTGAATGTACCAAGCAACCTAGAGATGTGTAAGTCAAGTCACTTAGGGACAGCAATCAATAGAAAGAATACACAATAAATGAGCGTACTGTCAGTGTGGAAGATCCTAGTATAAATGCCTCCCTATTTCTCCCTTTTATTTTGCTTTGACGAAGGGTCAGTTAGACTCGAAATGTCAGCTCTTTTCTCTCCGTACAGATGCTGCCAGACCTGCAGAAATTTTCCAGCATTTTCTCTTTTGGTTTCACATTCCAGCATCCGCAGTAATTTGCTTTTACCCTGAAGGCAGCCGGCATCGTCAATAATCTAAATAAGGCAGCAAATGGCACCATTTCCTCTCTCAGTTCAATTGCAGAATGTAAGAGGAGGAAGCTTATACAAGAACTGCATAAATAACTAGATCAATCACGGCCTGTGTGCTGCATGTAGTTCTGGTCACTATATCACATGGAAGGATGGAATTAGAATGGAGAGTGTAGAGGAACAATGTGAGGATTGCAGATGCTGGAAATTAGAGTCAAAGAGTGTGGTGTGGGAAAAGCACAGCAGGATAGGTAGCAGAGTGCCAGGAGAATTGACGTTTCGAGCATGTTTCACTCTTGGAGGTGGAACAGAAGAGGTTTGTTATCCTGGGAAAGTGATAATGCAGTTATGAGGAAAGGTTGAAGTGGAGGATGCTGAGAGGAGATTTGATTAGCCTGCACATGTTGTCAAGGGCCTGGATAGAGAGGGAGAGACTGTCTTGTTCTTATTGGAGAGCTCAGTTACCGGCAGCAAATATTTAATGTAATTGGCTGAAATATTAGAGAAGTAGTGAGGAAAGTTGTTATTTCACCCAGAGTAAGGAAGGGATCTGGGAGTGATGCATGGAAGCGGAGTAGAAGCAGAAACTCTGGAAAATTTTATAAATGTGCCTAGATCTGAACCTGACGTCCTACAGTCTCTGTGGAATCATAACAATGATTTTTTTTTGGAAAAGGATGAAGCTGGGTGGCACCTTCATTTTAATTAGTGCAGACAATTTCTAGAGTAGTCTGTGTTGTAGAAATTTCTGATATTTAGACAATATCGAGAGAATCAATGTAAAGGTGTCGGGGAGAGGACAGAGAGGAGTAGTGTGTAAATTGATTAGCATCACAAAAATACTGATCCCAGCCTTTATACACAATGCTACTTCACTGTGGTGGACTTTTTCTCCTTCTTGTATAAATGCTGAAAGCCTTTGATTATTCGATTCTCAGTCTTAGTCACACTGCAGCCATATCTGTCTTGTTTCATTCTATTTGTTCTACTGTTTCATTGGCCTTGTTGAAAAAAACAGAAAGGAATTTGGGGATGACAGCAAGTACCAGAAACCATGATGAATGTAAATTTGGGAAAATGTTACAGAGATATGAAGGTGTGCGAAAACAGCAGGATGTTACAGAGATATGGATTGTCTAGGGGCTGAAGGACATTAGAATGAGAAAGATAGTTTTCGGTTTTGGTTGAAGTGAAAGGTTAGCTGGACAAGCCAGATCAATATTTTGTCTACAGTAAACTTGCAAAGAGAAACTCTCCACGAAACCTGATGAAAATGATACCCGTGTCTGTCTGTATCAGAAAAAGAATCCAACGGATGTGGGAGATGGTGGGAGGGCTGGGTGGGGTTGTGAGAAGTGGTTAAGGCACGCAAGGCCTACAGATAGAGCCCACACTGTGACAGGTGAACTGATCTGTTCTACCATAGAGATTCGGGTCAATGATGCAGACTGAATTCATACCAGATGAAACAAGTTTTGTTTTCATAAAATACTTTTGAATTGTAATATTTCAGGAAGTGAAAACTTAATTTTATCTGATGCTCTGTTGAGTTGACCCTGGTAAAGTATTCCTACCTGGGAATTGCTGTTTTTCAGCAGTCACTTCTGTTGTAACAATATCAGTTCGGAATCACATGCAGATACGGATACAGAATAAGTAAGCACATTCAGAACTGAACAAGCTCAGCGCATTAGGTATTTATAGCCACTCACATCTATTCTGGAAATGAGTCCCACAATCAGACCAGGAAAATCCCACACTTCCTGCCTTGCCTGAATATTATCAGCTGCTCTCACCTATCCTAGAACTGATGTCCTAAATATGATTTTGAAGATTACAGACTCTGCCCAGCCTTTGTGGGATCAGCTGCTCGCACCTATTCCTGTATGGAGTCCCACAGTTAGAACAGCCAGATCCCAAACTCAATAATACACCCATACATTTGCAGTTTAACAGCAGATTTCCTCTTCAAACTATAGTCAAAGATGCAAACTAAAGATTATTTTATCTGCGCCTACAAATATCAGTCTCTGTGACGTCCCTCATGTTCTGTCATCCTTCCCATCTCTGTAAAGCCTCTACTTTCTACAAACAGTCATACATTTATGGCATCCTTCAAACACAAAATCTGCCCCTACTCCCGAAAAGCCATTCCTCCTCCTGGAGAAGGTCACAGACACACAGGCCGATCAAGTTTGTGAATGAGATTAGAGATAATAAGGACGTTATCCGTGAAGGAGTTTGAGATAGAGAGCTTGCAGAAGACAAAATAAAACCTTGTACTGGCACTGAAGGAGATTAATAAGATGAGGTTCTCCTGAAAAGAATGTGACTTTTCTTGGAAGAATTCATAGCGAGTATTGCTGTAGCGGGAGGAATTTCAGACACAGTGATATTTGAAGGGGCTAATGAAGATTCAAGATACATTGAGGGTTCTTTTGATCTGGTGGCAATTACAGAAATAAGGAGAGCTGGAGGAGTTTCCACAGATAGGGTGGGATTTAGAATGAGGAGGCTGCAGAGATTGGGAGCTGAGTAGGGACAGAAGGTGGTTACAGAATCGGCAGAGCTGTAGGGACACGAGTATTTTCCACAGAAGATCACACATTGGTGCACACAACAGGGAAAATTGTAGGGACTTTTGGAAGAGATGGGCAGATTTGTAAGGGACTGCGAAAGGTGCACTGAATAATGAACAGTGTAATGGCTGGAGGAGGTTATGGAGATCAAGAGATTTGTCAGCACGGGAGGGAGTTAGTGACATTGATGGACTGATGATTGCGTGAGCTGGTGGAAATTGTAAAGATTGGGAGCTTTCTATGTATCGGAGTAATTACAGACAAAGCGAGAGCTGTCAGGCCTTGAGAATTATTACAGAGAGAGGGAGTATTTAGAGGAGATTGCAGAGAAAGAAGGTTTCTAAAATGACCTGTATGAGTTACAGAGATAAGGAAGGGTGCTTTGACTGATGGATGTTTCAGAGGTAAGAATGGATCGCACCGGATCAATAAGGTTATGGAGACACAGTTTTATTAGAGTTGGAGAACTCTTGAGACCGCACCAAACCACACAGAAGTCTGAAGGCACAGAAGGGTGTCATTTGACCCATGATTTTTGCACCAGCTCTTCATCTGAGTTCGTTACAGAGTATTGATCTCCTACTTTCCCCCATACCATTACACATTTCTTTTAGTCACAATAATCATCCAATCCCCTCTTGAACCTGTCCATTGAACATCCATTTCCAACACATCTAAGTGTATCCTGACTACTCACCAAATAAAAAGGTTCTTACTTCGATCAGATTTCTCCTGTTGTACATAACGTGGAATTTGTGCCTTCTCGTTTTTCCCTCCTTTTATCCAATCTAATCTATTCAGTCTGCCTATGAGTTTGAAAAACTGCATCAGATCTCCTCTTAGCCACCTTCACTTCAGTGAGAACAGTTGCAACATTTTCAGTCTGACTTCATAACTGGTCTTACTAATTCTCGGAAATACTCTTTTAGATCAGTTATTCATCCTTTCCAATGTGTTCATATCAGTCCTATTATGTGACACCCAGGAATGTATACAATACTCCAGTTGAGGTCGAATGTGTTTGATGCAAATTCAACATCATCTCCTTACCCTTGCACTATCAATATTTATTCAGACAGGAACACTGCATGCTTTACCTATGTACAAACTTCATTGATCTTTGCACATCCTCTGCTCCTGCATTCCTGCCTATTTTATATTGTCTTTTAATGTTCTTGTTGGAAATTTGCATTGTCGCATATTTCAATGTGCCAAACTTCATCAATCACCTCTCCACTCTTTCTAAGTTGGCGATGTAATTTTAGAGTTCTATAATGTTTTCCTCACAGTTTACAATTTCTTTAAGTGCTGAGTCAACTGTAAACTTTGAATGGGTCCCTGCACACCAGATTTACATATTTCATACATATCAAAATGAATGAGGTCCCCAAAACTGAATCCTGGGGAACTTCACTGAAAATCTTTCTCCAGCCTGAATTAAAAATCTAGTGTTCGGCCACTTTGGTAAAGACAGAGATAAAGTATTCAGCTCACACTCAGCCATTCCCCTTCTTCTCGGTAAAAATCCTCTTTCAAGTGTTGAATCAGCCTTATTCCAACTTTTTGCACGCTCCCTTAGAGGTGTGACAACTTTATGTTGGCTCTCCGTTTCCTCATAAATCCCTCCGCTTTACCATCTCTAACCTAAACCTTCAGCATTTCTCCTGGTTAACAATATTATTCTCTATCTGACAGCTATTCAATTGTTCTTCTTCACCTTAACATTTTGCTCCATTGTCATGGAGGGAGCATTGGGTTTGTTTACCCTGCCTTTCCTGTGAGAGGAAATATTCCTCGACTGGTCCCAAACCATTGAATGGAGCCCATTGTTCAATTTTTATTTTTCTGACCAACTTGGTGTTCCGGCCATACTTTCCCAGATTCATTCTTACCCCAGTGAAGACAGCTCAAGTTGATTGATTTTCCTCAAACTTAGTTAACATCAGAGGCATACGTTTCACATGCATTCCCTTATCGGTCTGTAGCTGACAGGGATTCTTTATTATACTGATTCAGACTTTCAATTATTACTGATATTTCAGCCTTCGGCCCTAATTCCTTGAAAGAAAATGCCAATGTGCAGCAAGTTTCAACAAGCAACGGTTTATTATCAGCAAATGAACTTTCATTTTCTTCTGTGAAGACCTCACAGGTTCACCATCTCTGTGACAAATAGGTACGTGTAATCCACCAGCTCCCACTCCACTCTGCTCCCTCACAGGGTCACCGTCTCTGTGACACCCAGGTACGTGTAATCCTCCAGCTCCCAATCCACTCTGCTTCCTCAGAGTGTCACCGTCTCTGTGACTCCCAGTATGTCTAGGCCTCGATCCTCAGTGCTGATTTATTTCCTCACACTTTGGTGCCTCTAACTCCCAGGTGTGAGTGAGCCTCAAACTCCTGCTCAAAATTTCTCCATCACACGGTCGCTCCCTCTGTGACTCCGTGCTGATTTTCAGCCTCCTGCTCTGCTGTTTCGCCACCATCTTCTCGGGGACAACTCCAAATCAATAAAAAAAAGCTGACTCAGCCAACAATGAATGAAGGAAGGAATTTGTAGAAAACTCAACAAGCAGCACTGCGGTCACTCAGGAAGGCGCTTTCAGCAGTCCTTCACAAACCCGGAACCACTATTCCCTGGAAGGACAGGAGCTACAGGTGCACGGGAACACCAGAATTTCCAAGGAGCCCTCCAAGTCACGTTCCATCCTCCCAGCAATGTCTCTGTCCTTTCACCCAAAGGACTGCAATGGGTCAGGAAGACAGCTGACCACCACCTTCACCAGGGAAATACAGATGGGAAGGTAATGATGGCCGAGCAAGTGATGACCACGGTACATCATTGAATTTTAAAAAAAGGGAAATTCACAGACTGTTCACGTTCTCTTTGCTTCCTCCATACAACCCACATTCCCAGCTAATTTTGTGTCACCAAATGTGGAACATTTGATTTTGTCCGACCATCAAATCCATTTGAATTTAGTTGCATGTCAAGCACTATCCCATTTTCTTCCACTTAATTTTATATCCGTTAAAGAATTCCCAATCTATGCCAGTACATTCCCTCCAATCCCACGTGTGCCGATATTGCTTATCCACCTCTTCAGTGGGACCTTGTTAAAAGGTTTCTGAAAATCCCAAGAAACCATTCCTCCTTTTTATCTACTCTGCTGTCTACAGCCAGAGAGGAAAACAAAACCAGCAGTGATTATGAAATGACATCTCGCTTTCAGAACATGCTGGCACTGTCAAAAGACAGAGAGCAGATATAAAGGAGTCACCCAGTGACAAGTGGAATTCCACAGGGGTAAGCGTTGGGACCACACTGAACATGCTGTACATTAACAGTCTGGCCAAAGGATGTGAGGGGATACGGGAAACAGATTTCCCAGAAAGATCCCAGAGATGAAATGCGTGTCACATGAGGAGCAGTTGGAGATTCTGGGTCTACACTCGATGACGTTTAGGCAGCGGTGGCAGACTCTGATTCAAACGTACAGAATACTGAGGGACCTGGATAGGTTGGGCATGGGGAAGATGGTTCCATGATTATGAGAGGCCCAAAGAGAGACCTTCAGAGTGATGGAACGCCCCTTTAGAATGGAGATGTGGAGCAATTTATTCAGCCAGAGGGTGATAATCTGGGGAACTCACTGCCTCAGGAGGCTGTGGATGCGAAGTAATTCAGTGTATTGAACTCAGAGATAGATAGGTTCTTGTCAGGGGTGCCGTGCTGGAAAAGAACAGC
>NW_025210404.1:18400-19324 GCF_004010195.1 Chiloscyllium plagiosum
ATTACCAAAAGGATGTGGACGCTTTGGAGAGGGTGCGGAGAAGGTTTACGAGGATGTTGCCTGGTATGGAAAATGCTAGCTATGAAGAAAGGTTGAGTAGATTAGGTTTATTTTCATTAGAAAAAAAGGAGATTGAGGGGGGACCTGATTGAGGTTTACAAAATCATGAAGGGTATAGACAGGGTGGATAGAGACAAGCTTTTTCCCAGGGTGAAGGATTCAATAACGAGAGGTCACGCTTTCAAGGTGAGAGGTGGAAAGTTTAAGCGGGATACACGCGGTAAATACTTAACACAGAGGGTAGTGGGCGTTTGGAACGTGTTGCCAGCAGAGGTGGTAGAGGCAGGCATGGTAGATTTATTTAAGATGCGTATGGACAAATGCATGAGTAGATGGGGAGCAGAGGGACACAGATGCTTAGGAATTAACCGACAGTTTGAGACAGTACATTTGGATGGGCTCAGGCTTGGAGGGCCGAAGGACCTGTTCCTGGGCTGTAAATTTTCTTTGTTCTTTGTATGGAAGATGCAGGTCCATGTACTGACTAATTGTCATGGTTCTACAGGCAAGTCCCTGCCACATGGTGATCCTGACTTGGGGGCTTTTCTATGTGGTGCATGTTAGATCAGCTGCAATAGAGAACAACGATTGTGTACATTATTTTGTTCAAAGGCATGCCATTCGCTATATCATTTATTATTTTACAGCTTGCCAGAGAGGGGAAAGAAAGAAAGAATAAGTAATGCCTGGAAATGAACATTTTGAAGATGAAACAAGGCGAACTAGTCTGTGTCTTTTACTGAAGGCGGCATACAGGATGGTTGCCTTCATCAGCCGAGGCATAGACATAGGGGCAACAGAGTCTTTCTACAACTTCATAAAACATTGGTTAGGCCACAGATGGAATACTGTGTGTAGATTTAG
>NW_025210405.1:0-1697 GCF_004010195.1 Chiloscyllium plagiosum
GACTCTATGTATGCTTCAGATTCTGTGCAATTGTGAAAGGGACTGAGCATGGCTAATTGGCAAGGAACATCTCCAGTTTTCACCTCACTGTGGTGAGCAGGTAGTGATGAAAATGCTGAAGCTGCTGGATAATGATGAATCAATATTTTGTCCAATCGATTGCACAGAATTCTGAAGTTAGAGATTTGACTCTGTACTGATTGCTGACTGAACCTCCTAGTCTCCTGCACATTCACCCAAAGTATGGTGTTCCAATTCCTGGTTTGACTGAGGAGCATGGTCATAAACTGCAGGAGGATATCAGGAGGGCCAATGAGATGGAGGAGAAAGTGAGGACTGCAGATGCTGGAGGTCAGAGCTGAAAATGTATTGCTGGAAAAGCGCAGCAGGTCAGGCAGCATCAAACGAACAGGAGAATCGACGTTTCGGGCATAAGCCCTTCTTCAGGAAGAGCTACCCAATGAGATGGGTAGAGCTGGTAGTGGAAACCTACCCAGAAAAGTATACCTTGTGGTACAAGGGTGACAAGGGAAGTTTTTTTCCAGTTGCAGTATTGAATAATGCAGCAATACGAATTATCAATCTCATAATGGATGATCCTTTGGGAAATAGTGATCATTATACAGTAGCTAGGCCAGACCTCTCAAAATATTTCATGACAGTCGCTCAGCCGCAAACTTTGTTAGTTGTTTTAAATAGGTGTAGCACAGATATTCCAGAAGGGATACAGCTGGTCAAGCCACTTAGTTTTAAACACAGCAGAATTTATTACCGAATGAAACACAAAAAGAGAATAGAATACAGAATAACTTAACATCCCTGAAAACCCAACAGATTATCCCAATTTAGTGAATTTGTGCGACACTGCCCCAATTCTCCCATTTAATGCAATTCTGCCCCAATTCTCCTATTCAGTGCTGCACTGTTCAATTTATCCAATTAAGTGATACTCTCCCCAGATTCTCCCATTTACAGCTGAACTGCACCCATTCTGCCATTCTGATCCACACTGCCCTAATTCTCCCATTTAATGCGATTCTGCCCTAATTCTCCCATTCAGTGCTGCACTGTTCAATTTATCCAATTAAGTGATACTCTCCCCAGATTCTCCCATTTACAGCTGAACTGCACCTAATCTGCCATTCTGATCCACACTGTCCCAATTCTCCCATTTAGCGCTACATCACCCCAATTCTCCCACTTAGTGTGACACTGCCCCAAGTCTCCCGTTTAATGTGAAACTGCCCCAAATCTCCCATTAAATCCTACACTGCACCCATTCTGCCATTTCATCCTGCGCAAATCTTTTTTTTCGTCGTCAACTCACCTATCAAGTATTATACTGATCCAGCTCCCTGACGTTGTGGACCAATTCTCTAATTTACTGGCACTGGCACCAATTCCCAATTATTGAAGCCCTACATCAATTCTCTAATTTAGTTGTTCACTGATACATATTTTTTTCATTTACTGGTGAGCTGAATCCTGCCCCAGTTCTCCCACTTTATGGTACCTACATAAATTCTCCAATTAGCGATGCCCTGCACCATTTCCTTCCATTTAGCTGTGGCCTGATACACTTCTGCCAAACACTGGTGCCCTGCTGAATTGTTTTCATTTAATGGTGCACTGAACCGAATCTCCAATTTATTGATGCTTGCAATATTTCTTCTTTTCACTGGTTCCCAGCCTCTGCC
>NW_025210405.1:4705-10704 GCF_004010195.1 Chiloscyllium plagiosum
TCTCTAATATATTTGCTCTCCCACCAATGTTCTAATGTAATGGCACTGCGCACCGAATCTCCCATTTATTGATTCCTACTAATTTTCCAATTTCCTCATGCCCCTGTAGTAATTGTTCCATTTACTGATGCCCGAGACTGATTCTAACATTTAGGCGTGCCCCACTCCAAGTTTCCCATTAACCAGTGCCATGCCTCAGTTCTCTAATATAGTTCCACTGTGCACCAGTTTTTCCATTTAGTATTTTTCAGCAACAATTCTTTAATCTTGGCAAACCCTGCATCAAATCTCCAAATATCCGGTCCTACACATATCCTCCCTTTCGTGGTGAACTGCAGGAATTCTCCCATTTCGTGGTGCATTGTATTGAATCTCCACCATTAATCCTTTGCAACATTTGCCCTATTTACTGATTCAATGCCTGTGTTCTCCCATTTGCTCCAATTTTCGAAGTTATCAACACCATGCACTAGGGGTGTAATTTACTGTTGCGCCACATCAATTCTTCAATTCATTGTTCCTCATTACCATTTCCCCCAACTACTCTTGTTCTGAACAATTCTCCACTCAGTGTTGCCCTCATATTGACTGTTGCCCTTGCCCAATCTAAGAATGCCCTACTCAAATTCTGCCAACCTGTGTTGACCTGCTCCAATTCTCCCACTTAATGCTACACTGCAACAATTCGCCCATTATCTGATTGCCCTGTTACAATTTATCATATATCGATTACCCCATGCCCAATTCTTCCAATGAGTAGTTATGTTCAATGATTCTCCAATTTAGTTGAGCACTGCCAGCATTTTTAAATTTAGGCAAGTTGGACCGAAGTTTATGTTTCTGCACTGTACATCTGTATGGCTCTATTCAGGTCTCCACTGCACCAATTCTCCCAATTGACAATCCTGCACAAATCGGGGAAATGGACCAACTCTCCCTTTGAGCATTATCCTGCTTCAGTTCTCCCACTTAGACTTTAAGGGCATCCTGCATGAATGCTCCAATTATTGATGCCCTGCATCATTTCCTACCATTTAGTTATTCCCCGACATCTTTATTCCAGGTACTGGTGCCATGATGAATTTTCTTCATTCCGTGGTGCAATGAACTGAATCTCCAATTTACTGATGCCTCCATCATTTCTTTTTTTTTATTGTTTCCCTGGTCCTATCCCCGAATTTAGAAATGTTGTGCTGCAATTCTGTAATGTATTGGCACTCCAACCAATTGTATCATGTAATGGTCCTGTGCACCCAATCGCCCATTTATTGATTCCGACCAAATTTCCCATTTACTCATACCCTTTTTCTAATTCTTCCATTCCTGGCGTTCTGAAACAGGTCTCCAATCAATGTTGCTCAAGCCAACCGTCATACTGACTGATTCCCTCGCACAGTTTAAGCGGGCCTGACTCTAATTCTCCCATCCATAATTATCCTGCTGCAATTCTCCCATTTAGCGCTCTACTGCACCAATTCTCCCATCATCTGTTGCCCTGTTCCAATTTCTCATATTAAGTTCAGCCTTTGCCCAATTCACCCATTTAGTGATTCACTGCACCAATTCCCCCATTATCTGCTGCTCTGTCTCAAATTCCATTGGTGCACGGAACTGAATCTCCAATTTACTGATGCTTACAACATTTCTTCTTTTTATTGATGCCCTGCCAGTGTTCCCCGAGTTAGACATGCTCTGCTCTAAGTGTCTAAATATTGGCACTCCCACTAATTTTCTAATTTAATGGCACTGTGCACGGAATCTCCCATTTATTGATTCCCACTAATTCTCTTATTTTCTCATGCCCTTGTCCTAATACTTCAATTAACTGATTCCACCATTTAGCAGTGCCCTACACCAAGTCTCCCATTTACTCATGCCATGCCTGACTTCTCTAATATAGTTTCACTGCGCACCAGGTGTTTTCCATTTAGTATTCCTCTGTAACAATTCTCTAATCTTGGCAATCCCTGCATCGAATCTCCAAATTACCAGTCCTACATATATCCTCCCTTTACAGTTGAACTGCAAGAACTCTCCCATTTCGTGGTGCACTCTATTGACTCTGCACCACTTATCCTTTGCAACATTTGTCCTATTTACTGATTCACTGCCGCTGTTCTCCCACTTGCACCGAATCTCCCACTTATTGATTCCCACCAAGTTTCCCATTCACCCATACCCCTATACTAATTCATCCATTATCGATGTCTGGAACAAGTTCTCCATTCATTGTTGCCCAAGCCATTTAGTGGTCTGCAGCCAGAATTCTCCAATCTTGGCAATCCCTGCATCAAGTCTCCAAATTACCGGTCCTACACATTTCCACCCTTTAGTGGTTTAACTGAACCAATTCTCCTATTTTGTGGTGCACTGTATTGACTCTCTACCACTAAACTTTAGCAACATTTGTCCTATTTACTGATTCGAGCGTTCTCCCATTTGCTCCATTTCTTGAAGTTATTAGCACTTTGCACCAGCTCTCTAATTTACTAATTCCCCGCAACGGTTCTTCAACTTATTGTTGCCCAGCACCATTTCCTGGACAATACTGATACTGGACAACACCAATAGTGATGTCCTGGACAAGTTCTCCACTCAGTGTTGCCTGAACACCAATCCTCATATTGGCTGATGCCCTCTCCCAATTTAGGGTTGTCCTGCTCTAATTCTCCCATCCAGTATTGCGCTGCCCCAAAACTCCCACTTTGTACTCCACTGCACCAAATCTGCCATTGAGTGCAACACTGCACCAAGTTCTCCCATTTCGAGCTAAACGTCACAGATTCTCAGATTATCTGATGTCCTTTTCCAAATTCCCATATTTAGATACATCCTTGCACATTTCTTCCATTCTGTACTTCCTTGCAATGATTCTAGTAGTGCACTTAACAGCATTTCCAATTTACTGATGCTTGCAACATTTCTCCCTTTTACTGGTTCCCTGCCCGAATTCCCCAATGTAGACATACTGTGTTCCAATTCTCTGAGACATTGGCACACCCATCAATTTTCTATTGCAATTGCACTCTGCACAGAATCTCCCATTTATTGATTCCCAACAAGTCTCCCATTTACTCATACCCCTGGACGAACTGTTCCATTTACTGATGCTCGAGCCCGATTCTACCATTTAAGGATGCCCAACACTAATTTTCCTATTTGCCGCTGCCATGCCTCAGTTCCCTAATTTAGTTCTACTGTGCATCAGGTCTTCCATTTAGTATTTATCTGCAACGATTTTCCCATTTAGTGGTCCGCAGTCAGAATTCTCTAATCTTGGCAATGTCTGCATCTAATCTCCAGAATTACCGATCCATGGTTTGTTTCTATGCTGTACGTCTCCATGGCTCGATTTAGGGCTTGCCCGCAGCACCAAGTTCCCCATTTACCAATCCTGCACAAATCTGGGCAATGGACCAACTCTCCCTTTGAGTATTATCCTGCCCCAGTTCTCCCTCTTAGAATTAAATGGCACCTGCATGAATTCTCCAAATATTGATGCTCTGCATCAAATCCTTGCATTTCGTTATTCCCTGGTACATTAATTCCACATACGAGTGCCCTACTGAATTCTTTTTTTCATTTCGTGGTGCACTGAACTGAGTCTCCAATTTACTGATGCTTGCAACATTTCTGCCTTTTTTTATTCCCTGGCCCTATTCTCCAGTTTAGACTTGCTGTGCCCAATTCACTAAGATATTCTCTATGTGGGGCTCCGTTTCCCTCCATCAATTCTCACATTTACCAATTCTGCACAAATCCGGGAACTGCACCAACTCTCCCCTTGAGTGTTGCCCTGCCCCAGTATTTCCACCTATGAATTTAATGTAATTTTCTCATGTAATGTCACTGTGCACCAAATCTCACATTTATTAATGCCCGCCATGTCTCCCATTTACACGTACCTCTGTACTGATTCTTCCATTTACTGATACCGTAGCCTGATTCTACCACTTTGATGCGCCCTACTCTCGTTCTCCCACTTACTGGTGCGATGCTCAAATTCTCTAATTCAGTTCCACTGCACATCAGTTCGTCCATTTAGTATTTCTCTGCAATAATTCTCCCATTGAGTGACCTGATGCCAGAATTCTCGAATTTTCCCTGCATCAAATCTCCAAATTACTGACACTGCACATATCCGCCCTTTAGTGGTGAACTGCACCAACTGTCCCATTTCATGCTGCACTGTATTGAATCGCTGCCTGTCTTCTCCCATTTACTCCAATTCTTGAAGTTATCAGCACCCTGTACTGATGCCCCGCATCAATTCTCCAATTCGGTGCTTGTTAAGTACCATTTTCCCCTTTTACTGACGTCCTGAACAGGTTCTCCACTCAATGTTGGAGAATATTAGAGAATTGGCACAACACATTTCAAAATTGGTGGAAATGCTGCTAAGCAACACCGAATTGAGGAATTGGTGGGGGAATCAGTTAATGAGAGATAAGCTGCAGGGTGCTGACAACGTCGAGAATTGGAGCAAAGCGTGGAACACGGGCAGTGAATCAGCAAATAGGGCAAATATTGCAAATTATTAGTGGTGGAGATTCAATACATTACACTACGAAATGGGAGAGTTGCTGCAGTTCACCAGAAAATGGAGGATATGTTCAGGATCGGTAATTTGTAGAATTGATACAGAGATCGCCAAGATTAGGTAATTCTGGCAGCAGACCACTAAATGGGAGATTTGTTGCAGAGAAATACTAAATGGAAGAATTAGTGCACAGTGGAACTAAAAATGAAAACTGAGGGATGGGACCAGTAAATGGGAGAATGAGAGTAGGGCACCCCTAAATGGTAGAATCGGGTGAGCGCATCAGTAAATGGAAGAATTCACATTGGAGTATGAATATTGGGAGAATTGGTGGGCATCAGTAAATGGGAGGTTTAGTGCACAGGGCCATTACATTTGAAATTTGGTAATATATTGAGAGCTGATAATGTGTTGCTGGAAAAGTGCAGCAGGTCAGGCAGCATCCAGGGAACAGGAGAATCGACGTTTCGGGCATAAGCCCTTCTTCAATATATTTGAGAATTGGAGCACCTCATGTATAAATTGGCGAAAAGGGGCAGGGAATCAAGAAAAAGAAGAAATGTTGCAACCATCAGTAAATTGGAGACTCACTTCAGTGCACCACTAAATTTTAAATAATTAGCAGGACACCTTTAAGTTGAGGAAGTGTATCAGGGCTGAAAATGTGTTGCTGGGAAAGCGCAGCAGGTCAGGCAGCATCCAAGGAGCAGGAGAATCGATATTTCGGGCATGAGCCCTTCTTCAGGAATGAGTAAAGTGTGCCAAGCAGGCTAAGATAAAAGATATGGAGGAGGGACTTGGGGGAAGGGTGTTGGGAATGCGATAGGTGGCAGGAGGTTAAGGTAAGGGTGATAGGCCAGAGTGGGAGTGGGAGCGTAGAGGTCAGGAAGAAGATTACAGGTTAGGAAGGTGGTGCTGAGTTCGAGGGTTGGGGCTGAGACAAGGTGGGGGGAGAGCAAATGAGGAAACTGGAGAAATATGAGTTCATCCCTTGTGGTTGGAGGGTTCCTAGGCGGAAGATGAGGCGCTCTTCCTTCAGCCGCCATGTTGTTATAGTCTGGCGATGGAAGAGTCCAAGGACCTGCATGTAACGTGGCTGAAGAGTTTCTGAGCAGAGGAGATGACCTGGGGTGTGCAGTGAGAGAGCGACTCACTGAAATCCTTGTAGAGGAAGGAAGAGAGATTCTTCAAGCAAGGCATCATTATAAGAGGATTCGCAGTAGGTTAAAATCTTCTAGGAGAAAGTGAGGACTGCAGATGCTGGAGATCAGAGCTGAAAATGAGTTGCTCGAAAAGCGCAGCAGGTCAGGCAGCATCCAAGGATCAGGAGAATCGATGTTTCAGGCATCAGCCCTTCTTCAGGAATGAGGAAAGTGTGCCGAGCAGGCTAAGATAAAAGGTAGGGAGGAGGGACTTGGGTGAGGGGCGTTGGAAATGCGATAGGTGGAAGGAGGACAAG
>NW_025210405.1:12139-14850 GCF_004010195.1 Chiloscyllium plagiosum
CCTTGCACATTTCTTCCATTCTGTACTTCCTTGCAATGATTCGCCAATTTAGTGGTCCACGGCCAGAATTCTCTAATTTTGGCGATCCCTGCATCAAATCTCCAAATTACCGATCCTACCCATATCCTCCGTTCACTGGTGAAATGCAAGAACCCTCTCATTTCGTGGTGCACTATATTGATTCTCCACCACTGCTCCTTTTCAACAGTTGACCTATTTATTGCCCGTGTTCTCCCATTTGATCTAACTTTCGAAGTTATCAGCACCCCGCACCAGGTTTCTCATTTACTGATGTCCCGCGAGATTTCTTCAATTCAGTGTTCCTTACCACCATTTCCGCCAATTACTGATGTCCTGAACAAGGTCTCCACTCAGTGTTGTCCTCATATTGAATGATGCCCTCGCCCAATTTAGAGGTGCCCTACACTAATTCTGCCATCCTGTATTATCCCTTCCCAATTCTTCCATTTAGTGCGACACTGCACGAATTCTCCCATTATCCCCAATTTAGTGAAGCGCTGCTAGAATTCTTAAATTTAGGTTTGGACAAGTTAGACAGAAGGGTGTGCTGTACATATCGATGGCTCTATTTTGGGATCAGCTTCCCTGTACCAATTCTCCCATTTACCAATTCTGCACAAATCCCGGAAATGCACCAATTCTCCCTTTAAGTATTATATATGTCCCAGTTCTCCCACTTAGAATTTAATGGCACCTGCCTGAATTCTGCAATTATTGCATCACTTCCTTCCATTTAGTTGTTTCCTGATACAATTCTTCCACCTGTTGCTACCCTGCTGATTGTTTTTTTTTCATTTAGTAGTGCACTTAACAGAATTTCCATTTTACTGATGCTTGCAACATTTCTCCCTTTTACTGGTTCCCTGCCCCAATTCCCCAATGTAGACATATTGTGTTCCAATTCTCTGAGACATTGGCACACCCATCAATTTTCTATTGCAATTGCACTCAGCACAGAATCTCCCATTTATTGATTCCCAACAAGTCTCCCATTTACTCATACCCCTGGATGAATTGTTCCATTTACTGATGCTCGAGCCCTATTCTACCATTTAGGGGTGCCCTATACTAATTTTCCTATTTGCTGCTGCCATGCCTCAGTTCCCTCATTTAGTTCTACTGTGCATCAGGTCGTCCAATTAGTATTTATCTGCAACGATTTTCCCATTTAGTGGTCCGCAGTCAGAATTCTCTAATCTTGGCAATGTCTGCACCTAATCTCCAGAATTACCGATCCATGGTTTGTTTCCATGCTGTACGTCTCCATGGCTCGATTTAGGGCTTGCCCGCAGCACCAAGTCCCCCATTTACCAATCCTGCACATATCCAGGAAATGGACCAACTCTCCCTTTGAGTATTATCCTGCACCAGTTCTCCCTCTTAGAATTAAATGTCACCTGCATGAATTCTCCAAATATTGATGCTCTCCATCAAATCCTTGCATTTCATTATTCCCTGGTACACTAATTCCACGTAGGAGTGCCCTACTGACTTCTTTTTTCATTTCGTGGTGCACTGAACTGAGTCTCCAATTTACTGATGCTTGCAACATTCCTGCATTTTTTCTTCCCTGGCCCTATTCTCCAGTTTAGACTTGCTGTGCTCCAATTCACTAAGATATTCTCTGTTTCGGGCTCCGCTTCCCTCCATCAATTCTCACATTTACCAATTCTGCACAAATCCGGGAACTGCACCAACTCTCCCCTTGAGTGTTGTCCTGCCCCTGTACTTCCACCAATGAATTTAATGTTATTTTCTAATGTAATGTCACTGTGCACCAACTCTCACATTTATTAATGCCCGCCATGTCTCCCATTTACACATACCTCTGTACTGATTCTTCCATTTACTGATACTACCACTTTGATGTGCCCTACTCTCGTTCTCCCACTTACTGGTGCGATACTCAAATTCTCTTATTCAGTTCCACTGCGCATCAGTTCTTCCATTTAGTATTTCTCTGCAATACTTCTCCCATTGAGTGACCTGATGCCAGAATTCTCGAATTTTCCCTGCATCAAATCTCCAAATTACTGACCCTGCACATATCGTCCCTTCAGCGATGAACTGCACCAACTCTCCCGTTTCATGGTGCACTGTATTGAATCGCCACCACGAATCCTTTTCAACATTTGTCCGAGTTACTGATTCACTGCCCGTGTTTTCCCATTTTCTACAATTTTTGAAGTTATCAGCACCCTGCACCAGGGCTCTCATGTACTGACGCCCCGCCATCAATTCTCCAATTCAGTGCTTGTTAAGCACCATTTTCCCCTTTTACTGATATCCTGAACAAGTTCTCCACTCAATGTTGGACAATATTAGAGAATTGGCAAACAACATTTCAAAATTGGTGGAAATGCTGCTAAGCAACACCGAATTGAGGAATTGGTGCGGGAATCAGTAAATGAGAGATAAGCTGCAGGGTGCTGACAACGTCCAGAACTGGAGCAAAGTGTGGAACACGGGCATTGAATAAGTAAATAGGGCAAATATTGCAAATTATTAGTGGTGGAGATTCAATACATTACACTACGACATGGGAGAGTTGCTGCAGTTCACCAGAAAATGGAGGATATGTTCAGGATCGGTAATTTGTAGAATTGATACAGGGATCGCCAAGATTAGGTAATTCTGGCAGCAGACCACTAAATGGGAGATTTGTTGCAGAGAAATACTAAATGGAAGAA
>NW_025210405.1:17526-19325 GCF_004010195.1 Chiloscyllium plagiosum
CGTCTCCTTAATCACCCGTCTACCAATGTGCAACTTTGAAGAAACTATGCACCTGCCTCCCGAGGTCACTCCGCTCGACAACACTCACCAGTTCCCAACCATTAACCCTGCAATTCCTAACTTGGTCTGTGTCACATAAATGTATTAGCTCACATCTATCCAAAGTAGACCCCCTCTTCCGCTATATGCTCATATGTAGCAAGACACGCACAGTATTGATGCACCATCTAATGCCTTTAACATCCGATCCGTGTGCCAACGCACATATGCAGCAATGTGTACCCTACATAAGATGCAATTGAACAACTTATCCAGGCTCCTGGCATAGCATCTTCCCAGCTTGTGGTGTCGACCATTTAGATGGACAGGACAGCATACACAATGGAACGCTGCCACTACTGGTACCTATTCAAACCACACATCATCGTGACTTGGAAATATATTGCCAATACTTCACTGTCACTGTGTCAAGAAGTCTCCTTGTCACAGACTAAGGCCGTTGTTCAATATTGGCCTGGACGCTGCTATCGTCAGTCCCCATGAAAAAGCCATCTGTAGTTTTGATGGACCCGGGTCACAATGTTGTTGTGAATCCATCCAGTAGTACTTCCATCTCCTCTCTACATCGATCTCCAGTCCTCTGGACTTACTAACCATTGTTTCTCCCCACTTGGTCCAACCCTTCAGCGTTCTAACTGTTTGTATCAATTCAGAATGAAAAGTGCAGAATACCAGGTTAGAACCTCCCAAAACATTTCACGAAGGTCGCCCATACTCTAACTCTTCCAGTTGTTTTAGGCAGATGTAAGGTACACAGTCCAGCTTTGATGCATCTGGTCAAACTACTTGGCTTCAAGTAAAACAATTTATTTACACACCACTGAATGAAACACAAATTAAAATATAATTGGACAACCGAACCAACACGACAACCCCCACAACTTAACAAAGGAGTTGTTCCAATTTTCTGCAACAACCCCATAAAAACAGCACTTGGTAAGAAACGTTTAGTTCAAACTACACGTTCTTAAGGGAGAGATGTTACAGAGAGAGGCATCTGTCGAATCAAGCGTTCTTTGACCAGAATGGTCCTTCCTGTGTGCTGATACCTAAAAGCAGACAAGAACAAAACCACCCTGAACTGGTAGAACTGGCCACTCCCCGTTCATTGGACAAGTGTTTTTTTTTAAACCAAAAGACCGTTTCCCTGATTGTTGCTTTAGAAAGTATCTGTTAGCCATAATCAAAGTGGCCTAAACAGAGACAAATCAGAACCTCTGCCTTTCACAATCCCTTTTGAAAAAAAAAGTACAAGGACGACAGAACCCTGTTAAGGCAGCAGTATCATCACGAAAGACACAGTAAAATATCAGTCACTTGATTAATAATGACGTATTTTATTTTGTTCATTCCAGAATGTGGGCATCCCTGCCAAGGTTGGCATTTTCCCAAAGGGCAGCTAAGACTCAATCCTAATGCTCTGAGATCGACATGGCTGTGGATCGTACATCACATATACGATGGACATGCTTAAAAGCCGTCAGAGGTTCTTGCCGAAAGACAATCAGTTTTTGACAACAATTAATTTTCCCGCATGTTAATCATGAATGGCGACATAATCAACATTGTGCTTGCGCTATTTGCTCAGAAAATTCATCATTTGCCAGTGTGGAATTTCAACCTATGTCCCCAGGATATGAGTTTGGGTTTTAGAATGCTGGCCCGGTGGGGTTATCATTAAACCACCAACTCCTCCCATCAATATTAATTATTTTCATAACTTTCTGAGTAGAGCATAA